>NC_136261.1:175315695-175465192 GCF_964187855.1 Myxine glutinosa
ATATATATATATATATATATATATATATATATACATACATACACACATATACATATACAAGCACACACACACATATACAAGCACACACACACATATACATACATACACACATATACATACATGAACACACACACACACACACACACACACACACACACACACACACACACACACACATATATATATTGTTGCGGAAATGAGGATTGTGTTTTTTTTTGTGTTGTATTGTATTGTAAATTGTTATGAATTATTGCTTATTCTGGACCTTCCTGCCTCCAGTCTGTTGTATAAAGGTCAAAGGGTGTTCCGGTAGTTAATTCCATAAAGCATACATTGAAGGACACTATAATATCCCTGTTCAGAAGTTTATTTCCTTATTCTGTGTATTAGGTTAAGGCTTTGTCTTCCATTAAAATGACACTCCATTGCACCAAGTGAAATAAGATAGATTCCCTTCATTCTTCATTCCCATTTCCAAAAACCTCCATTTCCCCTTTCGTCATGGCCAAGCCTCAATTTGCCAATTACATCCCCTCCAAAACCACCATTGAACATGTGCTCGGGTCGGGGAAGAAAGGCGTGCCCGCCCGTCGTCATCAAGGGCGGAGCCAGAGGGTCGCGCGACCAACCATGGCCGAGGTGAGCACACCGATGGGCGTGTCCTGAAGGCCGGCGGCTTAATCGCCGGAGGCGTTATAAAAGCGCGCGCGCAAGAGTGGACAGGAGGTGCGTAGAGAGGTCCATGACAAGAGAGGTCCATGACAAAGAGAGGTCCATGACAAGAGTGGCGGCTGCATCCACATCCACAGCAGCTTGAGCCACCGAAACTGCATCCACAGCAGCTTGAGCCACCGAAACTGCAGCCACAGCAGCTTGGAACCAGACGGACGTTTTGAGCAGGACCGAAAAGGGATGGCGGCTGCCAAACGCGCCGATCAGGCTGCGGTATCCGTGGACCGGCCTCCCCCCCTCCAGCCATCCACCTCCTGCCATTCCTATCATCATCCCCCGTGTAAGTGTGTTCATAGTCTGTCTTTTGTCTTGTCCCTGGGAATAAGTTAAGCCTGTTAGATAAGCTAGTATTTTCACTGTCTCTAAAATCTTCTGTATATTATTTTCTTATCTTTCCTTCTTCCTTGGTTATTTTGAGCATGTAAATAGTAGAAATAAATTTAGTAGTATTTCCAACCTTTTGGTTGTCTGCTTCTTCTTCACATCCGTGTCGCCTTAGTCTTTTCCCTATTGAATATCTGTGGCGCGATCCGGCCAACGCTCGGGAATCGGGTTAGTCGGGGTAACTGTACGACCGCGGGGCCATCCGCTCGGCAAACATAACATCTTATCTGCGGGCCGTAACAATTGGTAGTCAGGAGTTGGGATTCGGACCTGGGACTAAATTTATTTAGCCCAAATTTTGGAACACCAATTGTACAATTGGCAGTAACAATTGGTGTCGGGAGCGGGAACGGACCCGAAGCGCGCTTAACGCGCTCAAAATTACGAGATACTGAAATTTGTTTTGTTTTACAAAACCCGAATTTTGAAATCGCGCCATGGCTGGTCAAGGCGACGGGATGTCGGTGGGAGAGATAGACGGGGTAGAATCGACCCAGGACCTCAGGGAAATGTATGTGGAGGAAAGAGAGGAGGAGAACATTGGCAATGTGGTTGAGGGGGTATCAGGTGCACAAAATGGCGTGCTCGCGCACGTGGTTGAAGGGTCCCAAAATAGCGGCGCCGCGGAGGGCGAGCCCGCGGTGGCGGCTGGGGACGCTGGGCAAACCGGGTTTGACATCAGATTATTCTTGACCCAACTGATGGCAAAAATGGATGCCCAAAGTGATAAGTCCACCCGAGAGCAAAGAGAAATGGGTGAGCAATTGGGGGTAATGAGGGACGAAGCGAGGGGTACCAGTGCCCAAATTGGGAAGATAGACAATAATTTTAAGGGATTAGACAAGAAATTTGAGGGGTTAGACAATGGGATAAAAGAGGTAAAGAATGGGTTAACGGGGGTGGAAAATAGAATGGCTGCCCGGGAGAATCAGATAGAGGGGGTGAAACATGGGTTAACGGGGGTGGAAAATAGAATGGCTGCCCAGGAGAATCAGATAGAGGGGGTGAAAAATGGGTTAAGGGGGTTAGAAAACAAGATGGAAAACAAATTGCGGGCAATAGGGGAGCAATCCGCCCGGGAAATCAAACAGATGGGGAATCAGATAGAGGAGGTGAAAATCGGGGTACAAGCCAAATTGGATGCTCAGAGGGATGAATTAGGACAGATGAGAGTGGCATCTACAAAAGAGATGGAGGAGATGAAGGAGGAGATACGACGAGGTGTAAGTGAGGAGGTCTCGGGGGTACGCGAGGAGGTAAAGCGAGGTGAAAAGCGTATGGAGAAAGAGGTGAGGAATAATACGGCTAGGTTACAGGGGGGCATAGAGGACCTGACGGAGGAGGTGGAACAGCTGACGGTGGGACAGACGGAGTTAGTGGAGCAGGTTCAAAGGAACATTGCGGTACTAGGAGGGTTAAAAGCGACACAAAACGACATTAAAAATGACTTAATAGCGACACAGAGGCAATGTCAGATGGTACGTGAGGGACTGACAACGAGGTTGGACGAGGTGACAGAAGTAATGGAGACGAAGGACCGGGAGGTGAGGACGCACATAGAGACGGTCAAGGTAGCCTTAGAGGACGAGATTGAGGAGACGCACCGGGAGATAAAAGAGGTGAAGCAAAAATTAGAGGAGGTGGAAGAGGGGGTGAGTGAAATTAAGAAGAGACGGACAGAAACTAAGAGAGAAATAAAGGAGGAAGTAATGGAATATGTGGAAGGTCGGTGCTCAAATCGTGATGTTGTGCTCGCTAACCAAATAAAGAGTTTGCAGGTGGCGAAGGAGGTGCGGAGACGAGGTACCAAGGTGAGTGGCGATATATACGGAAATGTATATGATGTGAGGGGAGCTTCAGTCGGCTTGGGGGTTGATTTGGATCCAGGTGTTCGTGAGAGGCCGTTGGTGAAGTGTGCGACAGGTACGGTGTGCGAAGGAAGAGGTGTGCGAGAATGTCCGACCATGGGGTGTGTGAGGAAAAAGTGCATGCCGAGGAGTGAGTATGCTGTCGAGAGTGAGTCGGTCGTAGCGCGTGTGCGAGGGAGCACATGGAAGCGCAGAGTGAGGAGTGTTACAGAGGATGTAACGAGAGAGTGTACACCTGTGGTGAGTGTTACGGAGGATGTAACGAGAGAGTGTACACCTGTGGTGAGTGTTACAGAGGGTGTAACGAGAGAGTGTGCGCAAGAGGATGCGCGAGAAAGGTGTGTAACGGACGGGTGCATGGGGAAAGAGTGCGCTGTCAAGAGTAAGGGAGAATGCACGCCTGTGGTGAGTGTTACAGAGGATGTAACGGGAGAGTGTGCGCAAGAGGATGCGCGAGAAAGGTGTGTAACGGACGGGTGCATGAGTAAAGAGTGCGCTAGCGAGAGTAAGGGTGAGTGCGCGACCGAGTGTGGTCGTAAAAGTAGTGAGAGTGACACGGAGCGTGAGTTGGTTGTGGCAGGTGAGAGAGGATGTACACCTGGAATGGAAGGATGCACACCTGGAATGGTAGAGCGAGTGTGGGAATGCACACTTGAGTTAGTAGTGAGGCACGTGGTTGGGTGTGCAAGTGAGAGCACACCTGTGGTTGTCACAGAGGAGGTGACCGAGGAGGGGGCACGAAGAGGTGTGTTGGTGAGGTGTGCGAACGACGAGTGTGTGCAAAGGTGTGCGGTGGTCAGGTGTGTGACCAAGTCTATGAGCGAAAGAACGAGTGCAATAGCGAAGTACGCGGGGTGTACTGGCGGCGTTGGAGCACCGAGCTCGGTGAGGGTGAAAGGGGTAGCGTATGCGTGTGAGCATGCAGGTGAAGCATCGACGGTAACCGGGTTAGCGGTTAGAGCGACTTATAGCCGAATCGGGCCCTCGGTGCGCGCCGAGCAGCTTGGCGTGCCGCGAGGACCAGCGGGGATCCGAACCACGGCGGTTTCGAAAGAACCGCCGTACGCGATCCACGCTGGGCCTCGCTCGGAGCGACCGCGTCCGTGCTCCACTAGGTGGAGCGGGCAGCCCGATAGGAAGGGTCGTCATGGCGACCCCTTTTTGTTGAGACGTTCCGGCAGGTTGAGATCGGGCCATTGGATGGCTCCGTGCCGAGGTGGTGCGTGGGATCTCGGCCCGGGTAAACCTCCTTCCCTGCACCGAGTGCCGGACGTATCCAGCCGCCGGCACCAAACAACCCGCATTCATTGCTCGGCTTTACGAAGCCGAGCTTTAGAAGTGAATTGGCGCACCGAGAGGCACTAGTGAGTAGACTGTGTGACGAGAATAGTGTTTTGGCCCCGAAATTATAAAAAGCAAAATTTGATGATTGGCAAAGGATTGGCAGTAATGATTGGCAGATGATGGGTAGTGATTGGCAAATTTTTAATTGGCTGGAATTTGGTGTGCAAAATTTATAGTGAGAGATACCCGATGTGATGGGATGGCAACTCTGCCATCTCTCACAGCGGGGGCAAAGGAGCACTAGACTTATGGGGTTTGGCCGTGAAAACTAGCCGGGAGGGTTAGGATATAATGATAGGGATCAAGAGAAGATGACCTTAGGTAACGTTAAGGTTAGGTAGTGACTGATACCTGTAGTGGGGACGCAGGTAGATTAGTGTGGATGATAATGACGTGGTATGTGCTTAGTTTAAAGGGAATACGGGGAGCACTAAGTTAGCAGGGCAACAGGTAGTTCAGATGATGCCGTGTGTATGGTGAACAGGTGAGATTGCACAGGTGTGCAACTGAACAGGTGGATGGAGCAGTGTTTGAGTGAGTGATAGTGATGGGTGTTCTGTTGACCAAATGGTCCAGGAAGGAAGGAGGGTGCAGGTGGCACCAGGTGTGATTGCACAGGTGTGCAACAACAGGTGTATGGAGAATGGTTGTGTGAAATACATGGAGTGTGGAATATATGGAGTATTGGAATGGATGGTCATGGAGTGAGTATGGTGGAAACTATGGAGTGGAGTGGATGGTGCAAAGGTGTGAATGGGGGAAGGATGGACCCCCATCACGAATACCCGGGGAGGGTAGTGTAAGTGTTAGGTAGAGGGTACAGGTAAATTGTGGTTGGATATTGGCATCTGTGGTGCGGGTGGAAGAATGGTGATTGGATGGGTGCATTAGTGTTGTGGAAATGGCTGGGCGTGTAGCCTGTTAGTGTGTGTAGTTGGTTTGGGCACTCCACCACTGTGAGGATGTCGGCCAGGTGGGCTCTGGGAGCCGGTAGAGTTGCTGTGGATGGGGCCCGAGGATCCGGAGGACGGACCTGGGTAGCCCAGTGCCAGAGGGCACCGAGTGGGGTGACAGAGCCAGGAGGGGCCTTCCCCAGTTTGATAGGTTAGGAAAGGAGCAGGTAGGCTCGGGTGGCAACTGCAGTGGTGGAGGTGTGCAGGTGGGTAGACCTGCTGGGAGAGCTGCAAGACCCAGCCCAGAAATTGTGCAAGGGCACAGGGAGTTGAATCGGGGGAGTGAGACCCCAAATTGAGAAGCACCACAGTTTGGTCAATGGGAATTGGATTTTAGAACCCATTGTGTAAGATGGCCAATGGATTGGCAGGGAAAGACCCCGGGTAGTGTAAAGTATATTAAAGTCATTTAGAAAGTAGTTAGGATTGAAGTCTCCTCGCACCATCTACATCCACTCACCTGAGGTGACGTAACTCCACACCATGCCATGTTTTATTATTTTTATTGTGCAGATGTTTGGAATGTGAGACGCATCATGACGTGGGTGTGACATTGTGCTTGATGTTCCATCTCTTCCTCCTTATGAGGATTGATGATGAATTGGGTGATGGCAAATTTTGGTTCGAGGGAAGAAGACGAATTTGGTATAGGGGGAAGATGTGACGGTAGCGACGGATTTGTAAATGTGTAGATGTTGTAAATATGGGGTAAGGGCAAGGGTAGTGTAGGTGACGGGGGGGTGACGTACGGTAGGGACGAGTTTTTCTCACTTCGCTCTCCGTACGCACTTCACCTTGTATTGTCTTATTGATGTGTACCCTTGTGACCTTACCCCTCGCTCATCTGTCGTTCCCCCCTTTTGTCTCCCACATGAGAACCTGAGCGCCACTGGGCGCCGAGGGGAGCATGCATGAGTCCGCCATGGTGCGCCCGGAACTCCCAGAACCAGCTGTCTGCATCGATGCACCACATTATGGACCACATGTCTGTGGCTGAGCACCACTGATGGACCCCATGGGTTGGGGCATGGCCCCTCTGCTGGAACCGGCCATGAAGGCCCGAAATCTTGCTGGCGGACCTTGGCCACAGGGCACCGATGCCCCACAGGTGAACCACACTAGTCACATTCATAAATAAAATAAATAGAGATGGACACATTGGGTGCATTTTTTATTGCAAATAGGCCACCAGCAAAGGAAGATGACAACACCAGGAAGACAGGAATAGCCAGCAGAGGGAGCCGAAGAGCAAGAGACCACCTGCAGGGTTAGGGGTTGTTGGTTTTATTTTGATGGACAGTGATGACTGTGCACCGATTGGTGCTTGAGGGTGTATTGGTGCGTTTTTGGGTGCTTCCAGGGTGCATTGATGCAGAGCAGACTGTCTCCCCCCCAGAAAGAACAATCACAGGTCCTGGGTTGCGTTCTGTAAATAAAGCAGAGCCATTGTAAATAATGCTCCCCACCGTCAGTGTATAGTTTGAAGACCATTCCGCAATTCGGTTAGCTGTGGGCGTGAGTCTGTTAGGTAGGGTGCAATGGAGCAGCGGGACATATTTATTTATGTTTTAAAACTGTCGCACTCAGGGTCAGGTTAAAAGTAGAGGGAACTACACCTACGTGTCACACTAAGTTAAAGTTATAGGCCCGGGACGTGCCTAAGAGGAGGAGGGTGCAGTGTTGCGGAAAAGAGGATTGTGTTTTTTTTGTGTTGTATTGTATTGTAAATTGTTATGAATTATTGCTTATTCTGGACCTTCCTGCCTCCAGTCTGTTGTATAAAGGTCAAAGGGCGTTCCGGTAGTTAATTCCATAAAGCATACATTGAAGGACACTATAATATCCCTGTTCAGTAGTTTATTTCCTTATTCTGTGTTTTAGGTTAAGGCTTTGTCTTCCATTAAAATGACACTCCATTGCACCAAGTGAAATAAGATAGATTCCCTTCATTCTTCATTCCCATTCCCAAAAACCTCCATTTCCCCTTTCGTCATGGCCAAGCCTCAATTTGCCAATTACATCCCCTCCAAAACCACCATTGAACATGTGCTCGGGTCGGGGAAGAAAGGCATGCCCACCCGTCGTCATCAAGGGCGGAGCCAGAGGGTCGCACGACCAACCATGGCCGAGGTTAGCACACCGATGGGCGTGTCCTGAAGGCCGGCGGCTTAATTGCCGGAGGCATTATAAAAGCGCGCGCGCAAGAGTGGACAGGAGTTGCGTGGAGAGGTCCATGACAAGAGAGGTCCATGACAAAGAGAGGTCCATGACAAGAGTGGCGGCTGCATCCACAGCAGCTTGAGCCACTGAAACTGCATCCACAGCAGCTTGAGCCACCGAAACTGCAGCCACAGCAGCTTGGAACCAGACGGACGTTTTGAGCAGGACCGAAAAGGGACGGCGGCTGCCAAACGCGCCGATCGGGCTGCGGTATCCGTGGACCGGCCTCCCCCCCTCCAGCCATCCACCTCCTGCCATTTCTATCATCATCCCCCGTGTAAGTGTGTTCGTAGTCTCTCTTTTGTCTTGTCCCTGGGAATAAGTTAAGCCTGTTAGATAAGCTAGTATTTTCACTGTGTCTCTAAAATCTTCTGTATATTATTTTCTTATCTTTCCTTCTTCCTTGGTTATTTTGAGCATGTAAATAGTATAAATAAATTTAGTAGTATTTCCAACCTTTTGGTTGTCTGCTTCTTCTTCACATCCGTGTCGCCTTAGTCTTTTCCCTATTGAATATCTGTGGCGCGATCCGGCCAACGCTCGGGAATCGGGTTAGTCGGGGTAACTGTACGACCGCGGGGCCATCCGCTCGGCAAACATAACATCTTATCCGCGGGCCGTAACAATATATATATATATATACATACATACATGCATATACACACATACATATACATATACAAATAGACATATACACGCACACACACACACACACACACACACACACACACACACACACACACACACACACACACACACCTCGCTCGTATTGTCTAGATATTCCAACTTCTGTCTATTGTACCCATCCCACTACCGTCACATATTTGATTACGTTTCATAAAACACCATAATCCTTTTCATATGCACATTTTAAAGTAAACAGCATAAATGATACATATTCACCACCGAAGATAAATTAACTTCAAAAGGTAAAGTGTCACCTCCTGGACGTGCTTTCGATATTCATTATTATACTGAAACTTCAGTGAGAGTAATGAATATTTTATACATGGATGTGGCAAACTATAACTATGGTGTCACCTTAAAGCGAGAGACAGTTGCCATGGAGAGTCACAAAGAAAAAAAACATGCTTAGTGAAAGTTTATAAGGCGTACAAGTGAGAGGTGTGATAGACAGTCCTCTTCTTCTAAATTAAACACCTCAGAAGGGTGGTAGCACGAAAGATGGTTCTTTACTCTCTTCTCTCCATGATATCAGGAATATGTCCAAACAGAGAGCAATTACGTTGACCTTCTTAGCTCTAGAGCTTCTTTTGAAACTACACGTTTATGTAACCATTTGTGTTTCTGCTGTTGTAATATATCAAGGAAAAGTCAGAGCTATATTAAAGTCACATATTACTGATTTGATCAGGTTCAATTCCTGCTTGTAGGTGGCAATTCTTAGTGCATGTTCAGAGGTAATCCTTTACAAGCTTGAGAAAAAAACAAACAGGTTTTTAAGGAAGTTGGATGAACTCTGTGTTTAGGAGTGAGGAGGTTTTGGGAAATAAGCCTTGGCAAGGAGAAAGAGAAGATATTTGGATGAAGAAGAAGAATGAATCTGTTCTTGATAGAGTACTAAGCAGAGTGTGGCATTTTAAGATACATTTTGGAAATTTTTTAAAATTAATGTTGTGAAGAGGTGTTAAGGAAGAAAAAAGTTTTTATTCAGCTTGGGGATATTGCGAAGAAAGGATAGGAAAATGGCTGAGCCCAGAGAGAGAGACCAACACAGTTGCCGGAAGCATTATGCTTTCAGATTGTCTGTCCGGCTGTCCGTCCGTCCGTGATTAGTTTTCGTTTCCGCGATAACTTGAGAATGGCTGAAGGGATCTTAATCAAACTTGGTGCAGGTATGTATAATGAGGTAAAGATGAACTGAGTAGTTAGGGCTAGGAGTTAAAGGAAGGAGCTATGGCTACGAGTTAGGGATCTTTGTTTCTTTCACATTTCTTTCTACTTTTTCACATTTCTCCTCATTCAATCTAATTCTTGCTTGTTCTTTCTTTCTCTCTTTCTTCATCTATCTGTCCAAGGAGAAGTTAATTCTTGCAGAGATTTTTCTGGAAGGTTCACTTGGCTGCGCCTGGATGCGTTTGAGGGTTGTGGAGTAGCGGCTGAAACCCAAATCCTATCCAGGTTCCTCCTGATGACTCAATCTTTGCTCTTTGCTTATTTGGGTTCCTTCTTATGACTCCAATGTCTGCCTGCCCGTGTTCGAGCTGGTGACTTCCTCTTTGTTCTGGTGCTGGGGACTGTCCTGTCTGTCTGGCGGTGCTCGCTGGTGACGTCAAGACAACAAGGTCCTGGTAAAATCGTAACCATTTTGCTAACAGGATCCCAACGTCCCCGTCCCCCCTTAATATAGTGATCATTATGAGGCATAGATAAATCTAAGTTTCTGCCGCACGTCCTTTTTTCTTTCCGATCGATAAGTTTCACTGTAAATACTTGTGAATAAATCGAATTGTCAAACGTTTCCTTTCCCTCTGTCCATCAATGTCCTTTCTTTCATTGGTCGGCCATTGCTCGCACCCATAGTTGTGCTCAACAGTAAATCGTGGGTTGTCTACTGCCCATATCACATTGTTATGATGATTCACAGAACCAGATAAAGTAAGCTTGGATTCATCTGATCACAATATCCTGTTCTGCAAATCATTGTCCATATCCATTAACCCGAGCAATGTCTCACATGCCTCAACGCACCTGTCAAAATCATCCTCAGATAGTTGGTGAGTTAATCTGGGTATGTATGGTTTCGCATTAAGGTCTTTTAGTATTCTTCGAATCAATGAACGGCTTATGTTGGTGACGTTTGATAAACGACAAGTTGATAATGGTGTGTTACTGTCAAGTTGTTGTAGGATGACAGCTCTGCTTTCCTCAGTTCAAACAGTACGAGGCCTACCTGGTGACTGTTTTGGAAGAATGCTGCCGGTTTCATCAAACTGCTTGTTTATTCTGCCGATGGTTCTTCTGTCAATTGCATCAGCGCCACATTCTTTGACAAGATGTCTCTGAATTTCAGCCGAATTTCCAGATTCAGAATACATGCGTACAACACAAATTTTCTGTCTCACGGTATCCTCCGTCATATTAGGGCGTCTAATTCACAATTAACTGAACTAATGCAAAGACAAACGTGTGCAGCACAGTGAGCTGAGCTCACCCCAATCCATATCACGTGATGCACTTCATCCTGTGCGTGTTGAAGCAGTCCGAAATGGTCAAAGATGCCTATCCCTCTGAAACGACGTGTGGTAAGGCGCACAGAGTGCACCTAGTCATGCGAGTATACAGTGCTTTCAGAAAGTATTCTGACCCCTTCACTTTTTTCACATTTTGTTCTTTTGCAGCCTCATAATGAAATCATTTAAATTCATTTTTTCCCTCATCAATCTACACTCAATACCCCATAATGACAAAGAGAAAACAGGATTTTAGAAAGTTTTGCAAATTTATTAAAAAGAAAAAAATGAAATATCACATTGACATAAGTATTCATACCCTTTGCTATGACACTTGAAATTTAGCTCAGGTACCTCCCATTTCTGTTGATCTTTGAGATGTTTCTACACCTTGATTGGAGTCCACCTGTGGTAAATTCAATTTATTGGACATGATTTGGAAAGGCACACACCTGTCCATATAAGGTCTCACAGCTGACAATGCATATCAGAGCAAAAACCAAGCCATGAGGTCGAAGGAACTGCATGCAAAGCTAAGAGACAGGATTGTGTCGAGGCGCAGATCTGGGGAAGCCTACAAAAAAATTTCTGCTTCACTGAAGGTTCCGAAGAGCACAGTAGACTCCATAATTCTTAAATGGAAGAAATTTGGAACAACCAGGACTCTTCCTAGAGCTGGCCGCCCGGCCAAAATGAGCCATCGGGGGAGAAGGGCCTTGGTAAGAGATGTGACCAAGAACCCGATGGTCACTCTGGCTGAGCTCCAGAGATCCTGTGTGGAGATGGGACAAACTTCCAGAAGGACAACCATCACTGCAACACTCCACCGATCTGGGCTTTATGGCAGAGTGGCCAGACGGAAGCCGCTCCTCAGTGAAAGACACATGAAAGCCCGCTTAGAGTTTGCAAAAAAGCACCTAAGGGACTCTCAGACTGTGAGAAACAAGATTCTGTGGTCTGATGAAACAAAGATTGAACTGTTTGGCATAGCAATGGGTATGAATACTTATGTCAATGTGATATTTCAGTTTTTTCTTTTTAATAAATTTGCAAAACGTTCTAAAATCCTGTTTTCTCTTTGTCATTATGGGGTATTGGGTGTAGATTGATGAGGGAAAAAATGAATTTAAACGATTTCAGCATAAGGCTGCAACATAACAAAATGTGAAAAAAGTGAAGGGGCCTGAATACTTTTTCAATGCACTGTATATATATATATATATTTATTTATATATATATATGTATACATCTATCTTATTCTATATGTATATAAAAGAAAGTTTTTGTTTGTTTGTCTGCACGCGCTAATCTATCTTCATACGCGAAGATATGAAGATACCAGGAAGGGGACGATGGAAGCTTTTATCCATTACTGGAAGATAACTCAAGGCATCGGCATTCAAAATAATAAAGCCAGATCGATATTGAATCCAGAAATCACAGGCCGAAAGTGAGAGTTAACACCATGTGATCTTTTGTGGCATGGCATCTGATGTGAGATTAACATCCAAAAAGATACTTGTGGATTTCTTCAGTCGGAAGACTATTCCCAGATCTTCGTTGTCTCGTTGACTATGTTTCTTATCTGCGTGAGAAAGTGTTTGGGATGCAAGTGCAACTGGTCTCTCGGAAACAGCTGGCAATAAGTGTGAGAAGAGGCAACAACTCCATATAGCGGGCATTGAAGTTCAACACTATACCCTTGTCAGAATTATAATGGACCAGCACATTTTATGACTATGGGAAGTCCTGTGATGTACAACATGACGTGCTTTGTGGCACATCACAAAACAATAACTCAGAACAATAGCGTTTTACAAAGGTGCAAATATTCCATATTTAACGATAGATACATCAGAGTCGGTGTGTCACAATTTATTTACGTGATTGTTCGGTAGTGTATTTGTTAATACTTGTATACCCATGATTCAATATGGAACAAATTGTTTATTATAAATGACTTTATAAGGTTTGTTGGGGTTATATACACTAATATTGTAAAAAAATGATTTAAAAGGAGACAAGTGTTCATTTTGATGTTACATTTTACAGATTAAGGAAGATCGCAAGTTTTCATGGAATTTCTCCCTGCTTCTGGATATGGAGCCATTTTGTGGTAACGAGTGGGTTCTGGTTACACCTGATAAAATAATCATCTCACCGACTTGTTCCTAGAAGAGCTTTGGGAATGTACGTGAAATGTGTAGTAAATAACTTGAACAGTAGGGCTTTCAGAGGTCGTTTTTTAATATAATTTTGACCGCCACATATCCAAAGGCTGCTCAGGTGGGGGCTACACTCAGGTGGAAGGGGGAGTCCATATCGCTAGACTGTGGTAAGTTTATCATGGTCCATGTGTTTTGAGTAGGTTAGATTGCCATGTAACAGGGACCTGTATGAGTCCGTCATTTTGTTATATATGATGCTGAGGAGGCAGTGTATGTAATTTATAGACAGAATAGTCAGGATAAGAAATGGTATGTGTAAACACCTCTTGTTTGTGGGCGTGGCCATGTATAAACTTCCCATCACAAAAATGCATGTCACATGTGTACGAAAAGGCCATCAATATTTGTCTGGCCATTGTGTGACAGCCACTGTGGCATAATGTGCTGTAGGGCCAGGAAGCAGGCAATGGATTTATTTTTTATTGGGGTTGATGACTCCATCCAGGAGGCCAGAGGGGAGAGGCAAAGAAGGGCCTGCAGAGGAGAGAAAGGACACACGAGAGCTGCCTGCATGCAGGAGAACTCGAGTGTGCAGAAGCAATCTTGGATATAGGGGGAGAGAACGGAAATTCTAGACCTCCTGGGGGAAGAGAGGGACGAAGGGGAGCTGGGAGTATGGACACCAGAGCTCCCGGCATGCATGAGAAGAGAAGGAGGGTCACGAGGGCCATTCATGGTACAAGTCCCGAGGTGTTGATCATCGTTGGCTTACTTCGTTTCTGGTTTACTTCATCGCTAGCTTCCAGAATGGGCTGAATCATCGATCGCCTTCCAGACTGCACATTAAAGTCAAAGGAAAGTCATCACCTGCAATTTTAAATGTTTGCATAAGTGTGGTTAGGTTTTATTACTTGCGAAATCGAAGATTCTTCAAGTATATAGGTTGGTCTTGTGCGTCATTCTGTCTGTTTGTCTGTCTGTCTGTTTGTCTGTCTGTCTGTTTGTCTGTCTGTTTGTCTGTATGTCAGTTGCCTACAGGTCACAATTTTCAACTGATCTTCACCAAAATTCACCAAATGGTAGAGTTCGTCACAAGCAAGAAGCCTGTTGTTATTTGAGTCAATAGGTCAACAACTTTGTCAAATTTCTAAAATCCTCAATTTTCATCTGATTGACTTGACATTTGAAGAGGATTTGAATATCTGGTCACTGAATTCAACCACCAATTACATTTTAGGTCAACATAGGCCAAAAGGTCAACACAGGCCAAATTTCTAAAATCCTCAATTTTCATCTGATTGACTTGAGATTTTAAGAGGATTTGCATATCTGGTCACTGAATTCAACCACCAAGTATATTTGAGGTCGACATCAGCCAAAAGGTCAACATAGGCCAAGCATCTAAAATCCTCAATTTTCATCCAATTATCTTGAAATTTGAAGAGGATTTGCATATCTGGACACTGAATTCAACCACCAAGTATTTTTGAGATCAACATAGGCCAAAAGGTCAACATAGGCCAGATTTCTAAAATCCTCAATTTTCATCTTACTATAATTCACCAAATGTCTGTCCATCTGTTCCCAGGTACTGTAGAAACGTCTGAACCAATCGCAATAAAATTTTGGGTGGGTAATCTTGGGACCCCAGGAGTAACAACATGCATTTTAAGGCCATTTTCCCTGCTAGAGCGGGGGTTAGCCTTGCGGTCCCCATGACAATCTTCTCCATTTTGCCCTATTTTCTGCATCTCTCCTTGTTAACCCCTTTGCCTGCATTTCTTCTTCCACCATCTTTAGCCAAGTCTTTCTAGGTCTTCCCCGTCCTCTACTTCCTTCTACATCAATTTCCATCACTCTTTTCAACCAGTCACTTTCATCCTTCCTCAACACTTGACCAAACCATCTCAGCCTGTTCCTCTTCACAGCATCAATCACAGGCAATATTCCCATCATCTTTCGCAATTCATCATTTGTCTTCCTCTCTCTCAACGATACTCCGCACATCCATCGAACCATTCGCATTTCCACCCTTTCCAGCCTTCGTTGCTGCTCTACGTTCATTACCCATGTCTCGCTCCCATAAATCATAACACTTCTCACACATGCAGCATACACCTTTCCCTTCAGCTTCAGCGACACTCTCCTCCTCATCAGCACGCCACTCAGTTCCCGAAACTTCTTCCGTGCACATCTCACTCGAGCAACCGTTGCCGAGTCTGATCCACCTTCTCCATTCAGCATGTCTCCGAGGTAGCAAAATGTTTTCACACCTTCCAGCTTCACGCCGTCTCCAATATCCAACTCAACATTTCCTCCATCTGCAGCTCCCTCTGTGCACACCTTACATTTGAATGTAGCTGCCACACTGGTAAATGACCCTCTCAGACCACTACATTTTTGATGAACCCACTCAGCGCACATTGTACATTGAATGGAGTTCACTCCGACACCCTTCCTGCACACAGCACACGGCCACTTCCCAGTTCTTTCCACCTCACCACATGCTTTACCACTTGTCATCACCTTCGTCTTTCCGATATTCACCTTCAGACCTTTTGTCTCCATACATTCCTTCCACTTGTTCATCTTTTCCTTCAGTCCATCCATACTTTCCGCAATCAACACCAGATCATCTGCATACAACAACTCCCATGGTAAACCCTCCTTTACGTTCTGAGCCAGCACCTCCATCACAGCTACAAATAGTAGTGGACTTAGTACCGACCCCTGATGCACTCCCACCTTCACCTCAAACTCACCACTGTTCCCGTCCTTCGTCCTTACAGCTGTGCACGCTCTTTTGTACATTGCCATCACTACTCTGATCAACCATTCCTCCACTCCTAACTTCCTCAATGCCCATGTCAATACTTTGCGTGGAACCCTATCGAATGCTTTCTCCAGATCAACAAACCCAAAAAACAACTTCTTCCTCTTCTCCATGTACTTCTCCTGCAACTGCCTCAAAATGAAAAGCGCATCTGTCATTCCTCTTCCTGGCATAAATCCAAACTGCATTTCGTCGATCTTCACTTTCTTCCTTATCCTCCTCTCCAACACCCTTTCCAATACCTTCATTCCATGCTCCAATAACTTTATCGCTCGGTACGAGCCACACTCCAGAGGGTCACCTTTCCCCTTGTATAGAGGGACGAGGGTACTCAGTTCCCAATCCACTGGAATGCGGCTTTCTTTCACCACCAGATTACAGATCTCTGTCATTCTCTTCACACCCCAACTTCCTGCTGCCTTCAACATATCTCCCACAACTCCCGTCGGCCCTCCCGCTTTTCCACTCTTCATTGCTTTTATCGCTTCCTCAACTTCCTTCTCAGTTAGCTTCTCTGCCGGTCCTAAAACTGGGTTACTCTCTATGTTGCCATCCCATTCATTCTCTGTATTCAACAGTATTTCCATATATCTTTTCCATCTTCCTTTAAATCCATCTGGGTCGACAACGATTTGTCCCACTTCATCTTTCAAGCAACTCACCCCCATCACATCACACCTCTCTTTCGCTATGTGCTTTGCAATCCTGAATACTGCTTTCTGACCCTCTTCCGAATCCAAGCGTTCTCCGAACATTTTCCTACATGCCTCCTGCACCTTTGCTACCTCTTTCTTTGCAGCCTTCCTGGCTGCCTTATAACTTTCATGCTCTGCTGTTTCTGCTCCCGTACCCTTCGCCTTCTGCCACTCCTTGAACTTCTTCCTCTTCTCGTCAAACCTCTTTCCAACTTCATCATCCCACCACCATGTTTCTGAGTGCCTCGGTGGTCCTTTTGTCCATCCACATACCTCACCAACGGCTCCCAACAGACTATCTTTCATTGACATCCAACCACTTTCAAGCTCAACCACATCATCCTCTACCATACTCAGCCTCTCTTTTAATGCCTCCCTCACTGTCACCTCTTTCAACCTCCACACCTTCATTCTCGGTTGGTACTTCACCCACCGAGCTCTCCTCGCACCTTTCACCCTAATGTCGCAGACAACCAAGTGGTGCTGTGAAAGTCTCCTCCCCCGGGATCACCTTATCTCGCCTACGCACCAGCAGGAGGTAGTCAGCGGTTGTCGTCGACCCACCTGACGTGTATGTAACATTGTAACAAGCTTATTATCCTCTTTCTGGAACTGAGTATTACAAATCAACAAATCAGCTCCATCAGCAAACTCCAAAATCCTTTCACCTTCTCCATTTCTCACACCATATCCGTAACCCCCATGAACTCCCTCAAAACCATCCATACTCCTTCCCACATGTCCATTCAGGTCTCCCCCCACCACAACAACTTCCTCATCTTTCACGTTTTCCATCAGCTTCTCTATCGCACACCAGAACTTGTCCTTCTCTTCATTGCTTCGACCAACCTGCGGAGCATATCCCGAGATGACGTTCACCAAGAGCTTTCCAATCATCATTTTCACCATCATCAACCTATCACTCACTCTAGTCACACTCACCACACTGTCTACAAACTCCTCAGAAAACAGGACACCAACACCATTCACGCCCTCCGGGCACCCTTGCCACACAAACTTGTATTTCTGTCCCTGCCTACCCTTCACCATTCTCACACCACTTCCCTTCCATCTCGTCTCTTGCACACAACATATGTCCACTCTTCTTCTGACCAATACTTCCACCACTTCTCCTGATCTCCCTGTCATTGTCCCTACATTCCATGTCCCAGACCTCAGAAACCGATCTCCACTTCGGGCTGCACCCTGCCAATATGTAGTTGTAATTGTCATGGTTCTCTTTGTTTTTCCAATCAGGAGTAAAATAGGCTATATTGTTTTTCCAATTTTTCCAATTTCCAATTTTTCCAATTTTTTAGTTTTTCCAAACACGATGGAATAATATTTACCGATATGAACAGTGATGTGGCTTTTCTTGAAATTCTACAATACTGTTTAGATTTTGATGATTTGCGTGTGATATGATTTAACGGATATTTATATAAATCGTTTGAAATAAAAAAGCCTTCAATGTTTGCCTTTTCATTTGGCCCTCCCAATTGAAGCGCTGCCCGTAGGGTGGGTACCATTGCTCGTCCAATTAACTTGAAATTTGAATAGGATTTGCATATCTGTTCACTAAATTCAACCACCAACTATTTTTGAGGTCAACATAGGCCAAAAGGTCAACATAGGCCAAGTTTCTAAAATCCTCAATTTTCATCCAATTAACTTGAAATTTGAAGAGGATTTGCATATCCGGGCACTGAATTCAATCCCCAACTATTTTTGAGGTCAACATAGGCCAAAAGTAGAACATAGGCTGGATTTCTTAAATCCTAAATTTTCATCCGATTGACTTGAAATTTTAAGAGGACTTGCATGTCTGGTCACTGAATTCAACCACCAAGTATTTTTGAGGTCACCATAGGCCAACAACTTGTTTTAGGGATTTGACAAGTATCGTGCTATGCACGACATTTCTTGTTTGTTTGTCTATGTCAGTCGCCTACAGGTCACAATTTCCAATCAATCTTCACGAACCTTCACAAAATGGTAGAGTTGGTCATAAGCAAGAAGCCTATTCATTTTTGGGTCAAAAGGTTAATTGGTCAACATAGGACAAAGGTCATAAACTTTGTCGAGTTTCTAAAATCCTCAATTTTCATCCGATTTATGTGAAATTTGAAGAGGTTTTGCATATCTGGTCACTGAATTCAACCACCATTTATTTTTTGAGGTCACTAAGTATATTTTAATTAATTTCAAAACACACCTGGTCACCACAAGTGTGCCTCACTGACCGAGTCCTCAGTCGAGGTCCTCAGCATCATCCCATTTCGGCCCTTCAACCTCGATACGGTCAGCTAAGGTGAGCCAGCAGGGGCACATATGCCTCCACATGCAGCAGCTACACCAGGATGCATACATACACCCACCCACAGCCAGTGAGACCACAGACTACAACAACAAAACCGCCTCTACTCCCAGAATCTACAGCCCCTCATCCACTCACTCACACACCAAAAAAAACCCCCAAAAAACCGACCATCTACCCTTACAACAAGCACCACTCAAACAAAAACACATTCATGCAAAACCACATCCACTCCTGCAACACACACACACACACACACACACTCATGCAACACACACACACACACACATACACACACACACACACACACACACACACACACACATACACACACACACACACACACACCTCCATTTCCCTTCCATGCTCAATCACTACCCCTTTAGGCTGAAATGAACCACCACCCTCAACCTCAACCTACACCGTTTGATGTGCCCCCATAAACTTCCTCCATATCCACAGTGAGCCTTTCAAGGCAACCTGGGCCACTCTGCCACTCATCCTCCTTCTTTCTGTCCCACACACTCCAAGCCGAGCAAGAAATGCAGAAAAGGAATTGCCAATATACCCTCGACACTCCACCTCAAATGGCTGACAAGAAACTCGCCAACCCTTCTCCCAACACTCTGCGTCCATCTCACTCTACTTTCTTCTCTTTCTCTCGTGCACCTCCTCCATGTTCTCTTCCCATGGTACAGACAATTCCCCTAAGATGACCTATCTTGTTGCACCTGACCAGATGACAATGTCAGGCCGCAACCTTGTCACACAGATCTCCTCTGGGAATACCAATTGTGGCTTTCGGTCTGCCACCACCTGCCTATCACAAGTCATTATATGAATATAAACATATAATAAATAATTATATAAATATTTATTAATGTAGACAATATATATCTATATATATATATATATATATATATATATATATATATATATATATATATATATATATATATATATATATACATATGTATATATATATATATATATATATATATATATATATATATATATATATATATATATATATATATATATATATATATATATACTGTATATATATATATATATACATATATATATATATATTGTTGCGGAATCCAACGTCGGCCTCGGTTCCCCTTAGAGGGGGGATTAATCCCCTCTTCTATAACTGACCGACGTTGTCCCTGACGCTGCCCAGCGACCTCCAGAAAGGCCGGTGGCACAGCCCCGTTCGTACCGCGGACAGATGTTAATTGCCGAGCGGTTTTAGCAACCACGGCACGAACTATTAACAGATACTAGACCCAATCCTTGAACGTTGGCCAAATCGTGCCACAAGTTTTCAATGGGGAAGAGACAAAGACGACGGATGTGAAGAAGAGGAAGACGAAGGCAAAAGGTTGGAAATACGACTATTATTTATTACTACTATTTACACAATGAAAGAAACCAAGGAAGAAGGAAGGATAATAAAAGAAAGACAGAAAGAAGCAAGGAGACACAGTGCAAATATAGCTTACCTATGGCAGTCTTACTTACACCCCAGGACAACACAGAAGACGGACGAACAATCAGACTTACATGGGGGATGATGGCAGGAACGAATGGCGGGAAGGGTCCGGGTGGTTGGGATGATCGCGGCTCGAGTTGGGCAGCCGCCGGCTCTCCTCAACCGTCTCTCGTATGGCGATTCCTTTGAAGCGGCAACTGCTGTCCCCGCTCAAAGCTGCCGTGGTCCAAAACTGCGGTGGTTCCCAAGCTCCATCGGTTCAAGCTGCTGTGGTGTGCCGCATCTGACGTGGGGGCCTTGCGTGACGGGTTCTCTCTCTCTCTCAAAGGCTTGCTGTCTCTCTGCCGTTTCTCTGATGCAACTCTCAGGACTCCTCTGGGTATTCAACTTGTCCTTCTCTGAAAGCTTTCACGCGAGCTTATATAACGCCTCGGGCAATCAAGCCGCCGGCCTCCAGGACCCGCCCATCGGTGAGCTCGCCTCGGCCCTGATTGGTCGCGAGGGCTCACCGATCCCGCCCTTAGAGGAGGCGTTGGCAAGGCCACGCCTTGTTCCCGGCACTGGGCCGACTCCTCCCACCGTCTGCTCCGAGATGACCTCGTGGCTAATGGAGTCTTGCAGCGAAAAACC
Source organism: Myxine glutinosa (assembly GCF_964187855.1). Classification (NCBI taxonomy): domain Eukaryota; kingdom Metazoa; phylum Chordata; class Myxini; order Myxiniformes; family Myxinidae; genus Myxine; species Myxine glutinosa. The sequence continues at coordinate 175,336,532 of NC_136261.1, forward strand.
ACCACCCCACAGCAGCAGCAGAATGCAGCAAACCGCTCAATGCAGTTGGCAATTGACGAAAGGGGACTGTGAAGGGAGTGGAGGCTTTGGGGGAATTTGAAAAGGGACTAGGGCATGCCCGTACAAAATTATATCCCCCCCCTCTATTTACATGAAATATCCCCCCCCCTCTATTTACATGAAATGGTTTGGTCCATTCGCAAAGCCAAAGCGGACGGCTTGCGAGTACGGTGACAATCCCCCCCCTCTATTTACATGAAATGGTTTGGTCCAAAGCGTCCAAATGGTTTGCACGTCCTAGGGCATGCCCGTACTATATATATATCTAAAATTATATCCCCCCCCTCTATTTACATGAAATGGTTTGGTCCATTCGCAAAGCCAAAGCGGACGGCTTGCGAGTACGGTGACAATCCCCCCCCCTCTATTTACATGAAATGGTTTGGTCCAAAGCGAACGGCTTGCGAGTACGGTGACAATCCCCCCCCCCCTCTATTTACATGGAATGGTTTGGTCCAAAGCGAACGGCTTGCGAGTACGGTGACAATCCCCCCCCTCTATTTACATGAAATGGTTTGGTCCAAAGCGAACGGCTTGAGGAGTTTGGTAAAGAAATCGCCATAGCTCGGTAACTACTTGTCCGATTAATTTAAAACCTTGAAAAGGCACATCCTCGGGTCCCCAGCAATATACCTGGCAAGTTTCAAGTATATCGGACCGGTAGTTGTCGAGAAACAGCGGTCGCATACACACACACACACAGAGATTACTGGAATTATAGATAGACTAGGGCATGCCCGTACTATATCTATATCTAAAATTATATCCCCCCCCTCTATTTACATGAAATGGTTTGGTCCAAAGCGAACGGCTTGCGAGTGGTGACAATCCCCCCCCTCTATTTACATGCAATGGTTTGGTCCAAAGCGAACGGCTTCCGGAGTTTGGTAAAGAAATCGCCATCGCGTGCACAAACGCGCAGGAAAGCGAATGAATCGCAAATTCGTTTTTATTAGTTGTAAAACATAGTTTAACGCCAACATAGTTTGCAAACGTGAAATAAATGAATACGCTCTCAAATGTGCCATCCGAGGCAGAGTGTGCCCGCCACGTTCGGCACACGCGATCGTTCGCTGCTCTCTGATTGGTTGAATCGTTTTTTGGACATAGCTCGGTAAGTAATTGTCCGATTAATATGAAACCTTGAAAAGGCACATCCTCGGGTCCCCAGCAATATACCTGGCAAGTTAAAAGTATATCGGACCCGTGGTTGTCGAGAAACAGCGGTCACAGACAAACGTACAGACAGAGATTACTGGAATTATAGATAGATTCTACCTTAGTTTGAATTCGGTGCAATGGAGTGTTAATTAATGGAAGACACAGCCTTAATCTAATACACATAATAAGGAGATAACTACTGAACAAGGAGGAAATCTATGATTGGCTACGTGTGGTATATGGAATAACTACGGGAACGACCTTTGACCTTTATACACAACAAATGGAGGAAGGAGGGTGATATTTTACAATTAAACACAATTCTCAAATCCATAACAATATATATATTTATATATATATATATATATATATATATATATATATATATATATATACATATATATATATATATATATATATATATATATATATATATATATATATATATATATATATATATATATATATATATATTGTTACAGATCGCGGATTAAGATGTTAGTTACCGAGCGGTTTGGTATTGCCGCGACCGTTACAGGATCCCTGACTCACCCGATTCACCCAGAACCTTGGCCGTATCGCACCACAGCTGCTCAATGAGGGAAAAGACAAAAACGACGCAATGCAAGAGGAAAAAGGAATAAAACGAGAAGACGTACAGACGAGTAATGGGGTTTATTATTTACACACACAAGCAAAAAGGAGCAATCAAGTTTTATTTACAACACATAAGACGCAGGTGACACAGTGCAAATTTTAGCTTACCTACAGACTTAATTAAATACCCAGGGACAGAACAAACAAAACAAACTCACGTATACAAGAAGGATGGAATGGAATGAATGTTGGAAGGAGGAATGGGAAGGTTCGGCTGGGGGCAGATGGTTCGGGCTTGATCCCGCACGGGACGTCGGCTGGACCTCGACGGCCACCGATGCCACCGCTATTTGGTCCCGCGGGGTAACGGGTTGAAGCTGCCTGGTGGAGTCAACGCTGCCTCTCTGGCTCAGCTCAGGGCGCGTCTGCCGTCTCTGGCGCAACTGCTGGTAATGGCCCTTGGCACCTTCTCTCTCTTGGCCCTGGTGTCTCCTCACCATTGACAACTCAACGCGACCAACGCAACCACTGACCCCTCGACGCCACCACTTCTCACCACCGACTTCTTACCACCGCAACCAACGCAACCACTGACCCTACTCTGGCAACCGACTCAGACCAACTCTCTACTCACTTCCGTTTGCGCCTTTTATAGTGCCTCCAGCGATTACGCCGCCGGCGTTTTGGACACGCCCATCGGGGTGCTCACCTCGGCCCTGGTTGGTCGCGCGACCCTCGGGCTCCGCCCTGGATGATGACGGGCGGGCACGCCCCTCCTCCCCGCTATGACGAGGTGGAGACCCGCCTTCCTTCCCCCAACCCTGCCTCGTGGTCAATGGCGGATGAAGGGAAAACCGCCCAACATGCAGTTGGCAATGCGAATTGCAATTGACGGAAAGGGGGGGAATGGAAGTGTTGGGAGTGGGAATGAAGGGAATCTATCTCTTTCACTGGTGCAATGGAGTATTTCAATTAATGGAAGACACAGCCTTACACTAATACACATAATAAGGATATAACTGTCAAAAAAGATATATCGTGTCCTGCATGTATGTTTTATGGACTAACTACGGGAACGCCCTTTGACCTTTATACAACCACAAACGGAGGGAGGAGGGGTGATATTATACAACAACCTTTTACAACAACATTTTACCACAACAATAAAAAAAAAAAACATTCTCATATCCACAACACTGCACCCTCCTCCCCTTAGGCACGTCCCGGGCCTATAACTTTTACCTTAGTGTGGCACGTAGGTGTAGTTCCCTCTACTTTTAACCTGACCCTGAGTGCGACAGTTTTAAAACATAAATAAATGTGTCCCGCTGCTCCATTGCACCCTGCCTAACAGACTTACGCCCACAGTTAACCGAATTGCGGAATGGTCTTCAAACTATACACTGACGGTGGGAAGCATTATTTACAATGACGCTATTTTTATTTACAAAACTAACCCAGGACCTATGATTGTTCTTTCTGGGGGGGGAGACAGTCTGCTCTGCATCGACGCACCATGAACGCACCCAAAAACGCACCAATACACACCCAAGCACCAATCGGTGCAGTCACCATTGTTCATGAAAATAAAAACAACAACCCCTAACCCTGCAGGTGTCTCTTGCTCTTCGGCTCCCTCTGCTGGTGATTATTATTTGTCTTCCAGATGTTGTCATTTTCATTTTACTTTGCTTACTGGCGGCCTATTTGTATTAAAACTTGCACCCAATGTGTCCTTTTTATTTATTTTATTTATGGCCCACAGGGCCGACTAGTGTGGTTCACCTGTGGGGCATCGGTGCCCTGTGGCCAAGGTCCGCCAGCAAGATTTCGGGCCCTCATGGCCGGTTCCAGCAGAGGGGCCATGCCCTAACCCATGGGGTCCATAAGTGGTGCTCGGCCACAGGCATGTGGTCCATAATGTGGTGCATCGATGCAGACAGCTGGTTCTGGGAATTTCGGGCGCACAATGGCCGACCCACGCACGCTCCCCTCGGCACCCAGTGGCGCACAGGTCATGTGGGAGACAAAAGGGGAAAGACAATTGAGCGAGGGGTAAGGTCACAAGGGTACACATCAATAAGGCAATGCAAGGCGAAATGCGTACGGAGGGCGAAGTGAGAAAGCTCGTCCCTACCGTACGTCACCCCCCTGTCACCTACCCTACCCTTGCCCTTACCCCATATGTACAAAAAATCTACACATTTACAAATTCGTCACTACTGTCACGTCTTCCCCATATTTCCCCTATACCAAATTCGTCTCCACAATCCCTCTACTTCAAAATTTGCCATCACCAAATTCATCATCAATCCTCATAAGGAGGCAGAGATGGAACATCAAAGCACAATGTCACACCCACGTCATGATGTGTCTCACAATCCAAACATTTGCACAGTAAAAAATAATTAAACATGGCATGGTGCGGAGTACCTGTCACCTCAGGTGAGTGGATGCAGATGGTGTGAGGAGATCCTGTATCCTAACTATCCTCTAAATGATTTTAACACACTTTACACGACCCGGGGTCTTTCCCTGCCAATCCATTGGCCAACTTACACTATGGGTTCTAAAAACCAATTCCCATTGACCAAACTGTGGTGCTTCTCAATTTGGGGTCTCACTCCCCCGATTCATCTCCCGGTGCCCTCGCACAATTTCTGGGCGGCGACGTGTAGCTCTCCCAGCAGGTCTACCCACCTGCACACCTCCACCACTGTAGTTGCCACCCGAGCTTACCTAGCTCCTCACCCTAACCTAACTAACTGGGGACAGCCCTCTCCTGGCTCTGTCACCCCTTGGTGCCCTCTGGCACTGGGCTACCCGGGTCCGTCCTCCAGATCCTCGGGCCCCATTCACAACTACCAGCTCCCAGAGCCCACCTGCGGCCTCACCTGGCCGACATCCTCACAGTGGTGGAGTGCCCAAACCAACTACACACACTAACAGGCTACACGCCCCGCCATTTCCACGACACTAATGCACCCATCCAAAGACCATTCTTTCACCCGCACCACAGATGCCAATATCCAACCACAATTTACCTATACCCTCTACCTAACACTTACACTACCCGCCCCGGGTATCCGTGATGGGGGTCCACTCTTCCCCCATTCACACCTTCGCACCATCCACTCCACTCCACAATTCCCACCATACTCACTCCACGACCATCCATTCCAATACTCCATTTATTCCACACTACCATTCTCCATACCTGCTGTTGCACACCTGTGCCCTCACACCTGGTGCCACCTGCACCCTCCTTTCTTCCTGGACCATTTGGTCATCACAACACACATCACCATCACTCACTCATACACTGCTCCACACACCTGTTCAGTTGCACACCTGTGCAATCTCACCTGTTCAATCACACCTGTTCAATCCTCACACACACGGCATCATCTCAGCTAACTACTCCCTTCTGAAACTTGCGCTTCCCAGTCGTCCCTTTAAACTATTGTGCTCCCACGTCATTATCATCCACACTAATCTACCTGCGTCCCCACTACAGGTATCAGTCACTATCTAAACCTTAACGTTACCTACTGTCATCTTCGCTAGATCCCTACAATATAACCTAACCCACCCGGGCTAGTTTTCACTGCCATACACCCCATAATCTATTGCGCATTTGCCCCACCTGTCTGTGAGGGATGGTGGATTTGCCATCCCACCACATCGGGGGGTCTCTCACTATAAATTTTGCTCGTCCAAATTCCAACCAATTCAAAAAATTTCCATTTACTGCCAATTCTACCCACTATTATAAATTTCGTATCAAATCACTATCACCCGTCTACTTATTAGGTCCTCTCGGTGCGCCAATTCACATCTACAGCCCGGCTTCGTACAGCCGAGCAATGAACGCGGGTTCTTTTGTGCCAGCGGCTGGATACGTCCCGCATTCGGGGCAGGGACGGGGGCTTACCCGTGCCGAGATCCCACGCACCACCTCGGCGCGTAGCCATCCAATTGCCCGATCTCGACCTGCCGGCACGTCTCAATAGAAAGTGGTCGCCATGACGACCCTTCCTATCGGCCTGCCCGCTCCGCCTAGTGGAGCCCGGACGCGGCCGTTCCAAGCAAGGCACAGCGTGGATCGCGTACGGCGGTTCTTTCGAAACCGCCGTGGTTCGGATCCCCGCTGGTCCTCGCGGCACGCGAAGCTGCCCGACACGCACCGAGGGCCCGATTCGGCTATAAGTCGCTCTAACCGCTAAACCGGTTACCGTCGATGCTTCACCTGGACGCTTACATGCATACGCTACCCCTTTCTTGCTCATACATGCAGCCGTTTCCATGCTCCTCATCGTACCTTTTCTTACACACCTTGGTACACTGATTCCGCTCACCAACTTGGTCACACACCTGACCACCGAACACCTTGGCACACATTCGTCGCTCGCACACCTCACCAACACACCTCCTCGCGCCCCTTCCTCGGTCACCTCCTCTGTGACAATCACAGGTGTGCTCTCACTCGCACACCCAACCACGTGCCTCACTACCAATTCCAGCGTGCATTCCCACTCACGCTCTACCATTCCAGGTGTGCATCCTTCCATTCCAGGTGTACATCCTCGCTCACCTGCCACAACCAACTCACGCTCCGTGTCACTCTCACTACTTCCACCTCCATTCTTGACAGCGCACTCACCCTTACTCTCGACGGCACACTCTTTCCTCATGCACCCGTCCGTTACACACCTTTCTCGCGCACACTCTCCCGTTACATCCTCTGTAACACTCACCACAGGCGTACACTTTCTTGTTACATCCTCTGTAACACTCACCACAGGTGTACATTCTCCCTTACTCTTGACAGCATGCGCTTCCCCCATGCACCCGTCCGTTACACACCTTTCTCGCGCATCCTCTCGCGCACACTTTTTCGTTACTTCCTCCGTAACACTCACCACACCGCGCTTCCATGTACCCCCTCGCACACGCGCTTCGACCAACTCACTCTTGACGGCACACTCACTCCTTGGCGTGCACTTTTTCCTCACACACCCCATGGTCGGACATTCTCGCACACCTCTTTTTTCGCACACCAGACCTGTCGCACACTTCACCAACGGCCTTTCACGAACACCCGGATCCAAACCAATCCCCAAGCCGACTGAAGCTTTCCTCACATCATGTACATTTCCGATTATATCGCCCCTCACCTTCGTACCTCGTCTCCGCACCTCCTTTGCCACCTGCAAACTCTTTATTTGGTTAGTGAGCATCACATTATGAGTTGAGCACCGACCTTGCACATATTCCATCACCTCCTTCTGGATTTCTCTTTTAGTTTCTGTCCGTCCCTTCTTAATTTCACTCACCTCTTCTTCCACTTCCTCTAATTTTTGTTTAACCTCTTTTATTTCTCGGTGCGTCTCCTCAAGTTCGCCCTCTAAGGCTACCGTGACCGTCTCTATGTGCATCCTCACCTGCCGGTCCTTTGTCTCCATTATTTCTGTCACCTCGTCCACCCTCATTGTCAGTTCCTCCCGTACCATCTGACATTGCCTCTGCGTCGCTATTAATTCGTTTTTAATTTCTTTTTGTGTCGCCTTTAACCCTCCTAGTACCGCAGTGTTCTTTTGAACCTGCTCCACTAACTCCGTCTGTCCCTCTGTCAGCTGTTCCACCTCCTTCGTCAGATCCTCTATGCCCCCCTGTAACCTAGCCGTATTATTCCTCACTTCTTTCTCCATACGCTTCTCACCTCGCTTTACCTCCTCGCGTAGCCCCGAGACCTCCTCACCCGCACCTCTTCGTATCTCCTCCTTCATCTCCTCCCTTTCTTTTGTAGATGCCGCCCTCATCTGTCCCAATTCATCCCTCTGAGCATCCAGTTTGGTTTCTACCCCGATTTTTACCTCCTCCATCTGCTCTCCCATTTGTTTAATTTCTCTGGCGGATTGCTCCCCTATCTCCCGCAATTTGTCCTCCATCCTATTTTCTAGCCCCATTAACCCATTTTCACCTCTTTTATCCCGTTGTCTAACCCCTCAAAATTATTGTCTAACTTCCCAAATTTCTTGTCTAACTCCCCAATTTGGGCATTGGTACCCCTCGCTTCGTCCCTCATTTCCCCCATTTGGCCCCCCATCTCTCCCATACTGCTTTTCAAACCTCTAATTTGGTCTCCCAATTGCTCACTATTCTTTTCCATAAGGGCCTTCATTTGCATCATAAAGAGGTTCAAATCCACTAGCGGCGCAGCTGCGGTCGCGGGCGCGGCAAAATTTGATGCCGCTCCACCCACGTGCGCGAGGACGCCATTTTGCGCGCCTGATACTCCCTCAACCGCCTCCTCATTGCTCCCCTCCATTTGATCCTGGGTTACTCCTAACCCCTCCTCTAGCTCACCCACCGGCATTCGATCGCCTTGACCAGCCATGGCGCGATTTCAAAATTCGGGTTTTATAAAACAAAACAAATTTCGGCCGCTCCAAATTTTGACCAAATTTTTTTTTTAGATGTTTTAAAAATTTGGTTCGGGCCCCGAATCCCACTCCTGACACCAATTGTTACAGATCGCGGATTAAGATGTTAGTTACCGAGCGGTTTGGTATTGCCGCGACCGTTACAGGATCCCTGACTCACCCGATTCACCCAGAACCTTGGCCGTATCGCACCACAGCTGCTCAATGAGGGAAAAGACAAAAACGACGCAATGCAAGAGGAAAAAGGAATAAAACGAGAAGACGTACAGACGAGTAATGGGGTTTATTATTTACACACACAAGCAAAAAGGAGCAATCAAGTTTTATTTACAACACATAAGACGACGAGGTGACACAGTGCAAATTTTAGCTTACCTACAGACTTAATTAAATACCCAGGGACAGAACAAACAAAACAAACTCACGTATACAAGAAGGATGGAATGGAATGAATGTTGGAAGGAGGAATGGGAAGGTTCGGCTGGGGGCAGATGGTTCGGGCTTGATCCCGCACGGGACGTCGGCTGGACCTCGACGGCCACCGATGCCACCGCTATTTGGTCCCCGCGGGGTAACGGGTTGAAGCTGCCTGGTGGAGTCAACGCTGCCTCTCTGGCTCAGCTCAGGGCGCGTCTGCCGTCTCTGGCGCAACTGCTGGTAATGGCCCTTGGCACCTTCTCTCTCTTGGCCCTGGTGTCTCCTCACCATTGACAACTCAACGCGACCAACGCAACCACTGACCCCTCGACGCCACCACTTCTCACCACCGACTTCTTACCACCGCAACCAACGCAACCACTGACCCTCCTCTGGCAACCGACTCAGACCAACTCTCTACTCACTTCCGTTTGCGCCTTTTATAGCGCCTCCAGCGATTACGCCGCCGGCGTTTTGGACACGCCCATCGGGGTGCTCACCTCGGCCCTGGTTGGTCGCGCGACCCTCGGGCTCCGCCCTGGATGACGATGGGCGGGCACTCCCCTCCTCCCCGCTATGACGAGGTGGAGACCCGCCTTCCTTCCCCCAACCCTGCCTCGTGGTCAATGGCGGATGAAGGGAAAACCGCCCAACATGCAGTTGGCAATGCGAATTGCAATTGACGGAAAGGGGGGGAATGGAAGTGTTGGGAGTGGGAATGAAGGGAATCTATCTCTTTCACTGGTGCAATGGAGTATTTCAATTAATGGAAGACACAGCCTTACACTAATACACATAATAAGGATATAACTGTCAAAAAAGATATATCGTGTCCTGCATGTATGTTTTATGGACTAACTACGGGAACGCCCTTTGACCTTTATACAACCACAAACGGAGGGAGGAGGGGTGATATTTTACAACAACCTTTTACAACAACATTTTACCACAACAATAAAAAAAAAAACATTCTCATATCCACAACAATATATATATATATATATATATATATATATATATATATATATATATATATATATATATATATATATATATATATATATATATATATATATATGTATATATTGTTGTGGATATGAGGATTGTGTTTTTTTAATTGTGTTTTTTATTATTATTGCTTTATTCTGGACCCTCTTGCCTCCAGTTATGTATAAAGGTCAAAGGGCGTCCCATAATTAGGTCATAAACAATCACGTCAGCCAATCATAGATTTCCCCCTTGTTGATAGTTATATCTTTATTATGTGTATTAGGGTAAGGCCTTGTCTTCCATTAAGATGACACTCCATTGCACCAAGTGAAACAAGATAGCTTCCCTTTCATTCCCATTCCCAAAATCTCCATTTCCAGCTACATCCCCTCCAAGTCTCCATTGCCAACCGCACTGGGCAGTTTGCCAGGTTTGTTACAGCGGTGGGTTGCTGATTTCGCCCCAAAGCCGCCATTGAACATGTGCTCAGCTCGGGGAAGAAGGGCGTGCCCGCCCATCGCCATCAAGGGCGGAGCCAGAGGGCCGTGCCGACCAATCAGGGCCGAGGCGAGCTGACCGATGGGCGTGTCCTGAAGGCCGGCGGCTTGATCGCCTGAGGCGCTATAAAAGCGCGCGCGCAAGAACCGAGTAGTAGTTGGACAGGGAGACGTGCAAGTTGTTGAGTTGAGTGGTTGGACCAGATGAGCTTTGACAAGACGAGAGAGACGAGTCCTGAAAAGAGCATGCGACGTCCACACAGCCGCAGCAGCAACAGCCACAGCAGCAACAACAGCAGCTTGGGGCCTGGACGGCAGTTTTGAGCAGGGCCGCGAAGGAACGGCGTTTGCGAAACGCGCCGATCATGCTGCAGGACCCGTTGGACCTTCCTCTCCCTCCAGCCATCCACCTCCTGCCTTTCCATCCTTTTGTGTACGTGAGTTTGTTCTGTGTGTCTTGTCCCTGGGTTAATTAAGACTGTAGGTAAGCTAGCGATTTTCACTGTGTCTCTAATATCTTCTGTACATTATTTTATTATCTTTCCTTCTTCCTTGGTTACTTTGAGCGTGTATATAATAGGAATAAATTTAGTAGTATTGCCAACCTTTTTGTCTTCTTCTTCTTCACATCCGTGTCGCCTTTGTCTTTTCCCTATTGAATATCTGTGGCGCGATCCGGCCAACGTTCGGGAATCGGGTTAGTCGGGGTAACTGTTCGGCCGCGGTGCCATCCGCTCGGCAAACACAACATCTTATCCGCGGTCCGTAACAATATATATATATATATATATATATATATATATATATATATATATATATATATATATATATATATATATATACAGTATATATATATATGTATATATATATATATATATATATATATATATATATATATATATATATATATATATATATATATATATATAGATACGTATATATATATATATACGTATATATATATATATATATATATATATATATATATATATATATATATATATATATATATATATAGATACGTATATATATATTGTTACGTCCCTCGGGTTTTAGTCAGGGAACAACTGTTCGGCCGCGGTTACACCACCGCTCGGTAAAAAATAACATCTAATCCGCGGACCGTAACAATATATATATATATATATATATATATATATATATATATATATATATATATATATATATATATATATATATATATATATATACATACACATACAGTCACGTGAAAAAGTAAGTACACCCCATGTAAAGTTTTGACTTTTTCAACATATTTCAACATACAGCTATTTGATCTTCATTTCAACAATATTGATAGATAAAGGTGATATAATATAACAAATATCATGAAACATTTACAATTTGTAGTCCATTGTATAATTTAAATAAACATAAATGCAAATTTCACATGTGGAAAAAGTAAGTACACCCTTGGCTCTAATATGTGGTATTGCCCCCTTTGGCAGAAACAACCTCAAGTGGGCGTTTCTTATAACTGTCTACCAGTCTCTGACATCGACTGGGAGAAATTTTTGCCCACTCCTCCATGCAGAATTCTTTCAGCTGTGTGATGTTTGAAGGGTTTCTTGCATGCACAGCTCGTTTCAAATCCCCCCACAACATCTCGATGGGATTTAGATCCGGGCTTTGATTTGGCCATTCCAGAACCCTCCATTTCTTTCTTTTCAGCCATTCCTTGGTGGATTTACTGGTATGTTTAGGGTCATTGTCATGTTGCAAGGTCCACCTTCGGTTGATATTCAACTTTCCGACAGATGGCCTCACATTATCCTCAAGCACCCTCTGATACAATGAAGAATTAATAGTGGATTATATGATGGTGAGCTGCCCAGGCCCTGATGCAGTAAAGCTGCCCCAAACCATAATATTTCCACCACCATGCTGTACAGTTGGTATCAGGTTCTTGTGGTCAAATGCTGTCTTTGGTTTTCGCCAAACATGCCTTCTGGTACTGTAGCCAAATACCTCTACCTGTGACTTATCTATCCAGCGCACATTGTTCCAGAAGTGCTGGTCTTTGCCTAAGTGTTCATTGGCAAACTTTAGTCTTGCCCTGATGTTCTTTCTAGACAGCAAAGGTTTCCTCCTGGCACACCTCCCATGTAGATCAAATTTGTGCAGCCTCTTTCTCATGGTAGACTCGTGCACTTTGACATCAACAGTGGCAAGAGCTACCTGTAGGTCCCGTGATGACATTCTAGGGTTCTTAGAAACTTATTTCAGCATCTTGCGGTCTGTTATCAGGCTGAACTTGCTGGGGCGGCCTGGCCTGAACAAGTTGGCAGTTGTTTGGAATCTTCTCCACTTGTAGATGATCTTCTGGACAGTCGAATTATTGATTTCAAATTGTTTGGAGATCTTTTTAAATCCCTTCCCAGCCTCGGAGGCATCTATAACCTTCTTTCTGAAGGCATCAGAGAGCTCTTTTGATCTAGGCATGGTGACGCCACACACTTCAACAACAAAGAGCAAACAAAACTAAATGTCTGAGGTTTAAATAAGACAGGTTCCTCCAAGATCCTCTCTAACGATGTTCTAATCATTTGCACCTGAGCTGGTGCACCTGATTCAAATTTTAGGTATTTGAAGTAGTGATAAATGTAGGGGTGTACTTACTTTTTCCACATGGAAAATTTGCATTTATGTTTATTTAAATTATACAATGGACTACAAAATGTAAATGTTTCATGATATTTGTTATATTATATTTTAGGAGTCGCGGGTGGCGAGAGAACGAGGTCATTCGTAGGGTTCGAAGATGGTTTATTGTAACAGCAAGATCCAGCACACTAAACTCGAACGGATTTCGGCACGCTTATATAAAGCCAAAAGCCCTCTTCGGAGGGCGTGGCTCCGGCAACCGCGCGTGCGTCACGTCCGCACAACCACAAGTCCAACAGGCCCGTGCACGTGTATTATGCCTAAATAAGGTAATCACATAAGGTAACCGCCACATGCGGTAACCTGCACATAAGGTAACCGCCACATACGTCCCCCCAGAATGCACTCCACGGGCCTATGCGTAGGCCGAGGCGACCGAGGGGCTGGGCAAGTCCTCGGGGGAGGCTGCCGAAGTTCCTCGCGGGCCTCCCGAGGTTGCTGGTGAAATTGAACCGAGCTGCGGGTGGAACAGAGCCGGGCCGCGAGTGGAACAGAGCCGGGCCGCGAGTGGAACAGAGCCGGGCCGCGGGTGGAACAGAGCCGGGCTGCGGGTGGCACAGAGCCGGGCCGCGGGTGGAACAGAGCCGGGCCGCGGGTGGAACAGAGCCGGGCCACGGGTGGAACAGAGCCGGGCCATGGGTGGAACAGAGCCGGGCCGCGGGTGGAACAGAGCCGTGCCACGGGTGGAACAGAGCCGGGCCGCGGGTGGAACAGAGCCGGGCCGCGGGTGGAACAGAGCCGGGCCGCGGGTGGAACAGAGCCGGGCCGCGGGTGGAACAGAGCCGGGCCGCGGGTGGAACAGAGCCGGGCCGCGGGTGGAACAGAGCCGGGCCGTGGGTGGAACAGAGCCGGGCCGCGGGTGGAACAGAGCCGGGCCGCGGGTGGAACAGAGCCGGGCCGAGGGTAGGCTGCCGAGGTTCCTCGCAGGCCTCCCGAGGATGCAGAGTCAGAGAAGTAGTTGCAGCTTTGGACACGCGGGCTGTAGCTGTAGTTGCGCGAGGGTGACGAAGCCGCCGTTCCGCCAACGTCAGATAGACGAAGGTGACGAAGCAGCCGTGCCTTCGGAGGGTCTTGGAATAGGTTCGCCCCTACGGTCGTAGAGGAGGAGCCGAGCGCGGTGCGCGAACCTCATAGTCATGGCCGTCGTCGTTACCGAAACTCCGGCATTTCGAAACCGCGTTCGAAACTGCGCCCGAAGCCGTGCGGGAGAAGCCGGCGTCACCAGCTTAGGTGGCTTCCCTGGTCAGGGCGCGCTTGCCGTGTTCGTTCGCAGCCCCCGAATCCGTTCGGGGGCAGTCGGAGGTCACCAGTTTAGGAGTCGCGGGTGGCGAGAGAACGAGGCCATTCGTAGGGTTCGAAGATGGTTTATTGTAACAGCAAGATCCAGCACACTAAACTCAAACGGAAGTCGGCACGCTTATATAAAGCCAAAAGCCCTCTTCGGAGGGCGTGGCTCCGGCAACCGCGCGTGCGTCACGGCCGCACAACCACAAGTCCAACAGGCCCGTGCACGTGTATTATGCCCAAATAAGGTAATCACACAAGGTAACCGCCACATGCGGTTACCTGCACATAAGGTAACCGCCACAATATCACCTTTATCTATCAATATTGTTGAAATGAAGATCAAATAGCTGTATGTTGAAATATGTTGAAAAAGTCAAAACTTTACATGGGGTGTACTTACTTTTTCACGTGACTGTAGTATACAGTGTATGGATGGGAAGAAGCTGGAAAATGTGTCGGGCAAGTAAATGTATGCTCAGGTTGAACAACCTGTGAGAGACCCTCAGAGCACATTCCATGGTCATATCTATAGAAAAGCCTCAAAGAAGGAACAGAGTGGTGGATGGAGAGAGTTTCCAAGGATGATGCCAACTCCTGTCCCACCAGATTGGCAGCACATCACTGGATTATGTGAAGGATAGATAGTTGACAGGCCAGAGTACCAGCCCAAATATGGCAACAATTCTCTTTGACAGGTTGTAAACTGTCCTTGCACAGTTAAAGCATAGCAGCTGGAGGAAGGTGTCGCAAAGCATGAAATAATCAGCCAAGTGGCTGAACTATTTTATCTTTACCAGAAATGTACTATTACCAGCTGAAGTTTGAGGTGATATCCAATCCAAGCAGATGGATACCAGAGAGTTCCTGTAAAGGTGAATAATCCATAGATGTTGAGCTGGACACAGACAAGTGAGTCTTCTTTTTGTTGAAATTGATGAGCCAGACATTTCCCCAGTTCATCACACTATCTAGATCCTGATTGAGAGTGGCACTGGCCTAGACACAGGATGGAGGAGACATGGTTCCTGGGTGTGTAATATTGAGTGTTGAATCATCTGCATAAATGGCTAACGGAGAAAGAATACAATCAGGTGGGTCATTGATATATAGCAAGAACAATGCAGGGCCAAACTCAGAGTATTCAGGAGAACCAGAATTAATATTATGAGCAGTGGATGAATCCTTCGTGTACCACACAGATTTGGTGATTTACAAGAAAGTCAGAAATTGTAGCAAAAAATTGTCCATAAATATATAAAAAATAAATAACCACCTTTAGAGGCCATTTTTCCCCACAAAGCGGGGGTTGGCCTTTTTCGGGCACCGTGGTTGTTGTTGTTTTTTGGTCCCCCTTTTGAAGCAATGTTTTACGGCCGGATGCCCTTCCTGCCGCCAACCCTGTTTGTCGCCTTTTACGACAAACAGGGAATTACCAGTGAACTTGTACTCAATTTGCCGACCTCGGAAGGATGACAGGCTGAGTCAACCCCCCTGGCGTTAATTCAGCGATCGACCAGGATTCAGAACCCAGGATCCTAGGATCCTAAGCCGGTACCCTCGCCGCTAGCCCAACACCAGGGATTCATCTATCTATAATTCCACTAATCTCTGTCTGTGTGTGTGTGTGTGTGTGTGTGTATGCGACCGCTGTTTCTCGACAACTACCGGTCCGATATACTTGAAACTTGCCAGGTATATTGCTGGGGACCCGAGGATGTGCCTTTTCAAGGTTTCATATTAATCGGACAAGTAGTTACCGAGCTATGTCCAAAAAACGATTCAACCAATCAGAGAGCAGCGAGTTATCACGTGTGCCGAACGTGGCGAACAGACTCTGCCTCGGACGGCACATTTGAGAGCGTATTCATTTATTTCACGTTGGCAAACTATGTTGGCGTTAAACTATGTTTTAAAACTAATTAAAACTACTTTGCGATTCATCGTAACTGCGATTCGTAACTGCCGTTCGCTTTGGCTTTGCGAATGGACCAAACCATTTCATGTAAATAGAGGGGGGGGGATTGTCACCGTACTCGCAAGCCGTTCGCTTTGGACCAAACCATTTCATGTAAATAGAGGGGGGGGGATATAATTTTAGATATAGATATAGTACGGGCATGCCCTAGTGTCCATAAATTGTCCAACACCATGTCCATAAATACCATATGATTTTAACTTGTTGTACATGAACCCCTTGAGCCATACTTGTCAAAAGCTTTCGAGATTTTGAGGGCAACAATTCTGTCTTCAACATTATGATCTGAAGCCCGAGTCACATGTTCAGTAATTAGGAATAGAACATCATTCGTTGACCTTGAATGTCAGATGCCATACTGGGCATCAGTTAGGAGATTGTGGGCTTCCAGAGGGCTCATAGGTTGCAGGTTGATCATGGAGTCAAACACTTTGTGCATAATGGGTAGAAGGCTAATAGGCCGATAGTTGGAAGAATCTGATTTTTCACTGGAGCCTTTAGAGACAGGAACTACAGAAGCCTGCTTCCAGCTTGGTGGAAAACACAAACTTTGACAGACACAAGCTATACAATTTTGAAAGAACAGAAGACAGTTCTGGTGAACACACCTTCAAAGCAATTGCAGGGATTCTATATGGTCCAGGACATTGGTTCGGTACATTTAAGATGTCAAAGCCTTGAATGACCTGAGCAACTATGGGGTGATAATAGTAGTGGAAAAACTGGTGTCTACATGGGAAGGACATGCAAGCAATGGGTTCCATGATCTTCAATTGTAGAGTTTGCAGCCAAACACTCTGGACAGAAGGTGACTTTATTAATAGGAGAGGTAAGCAATTCAGGGATATTGAATATGACGTAATCAATGATCAATTATGGTTGAGGATGCTGCTAGCAATTCGCCCAAATTCCCCGGAGCCTAACCATTGACTTGAGATAGAATCACAAACACATTCCGCATAATGTCGCTTAGCTCAGCATTTTCTAATACTCGTTTACAGTTATCTCCCATGCAAGGCAAAACGAGGGAGATACCTCACTCGGACCAACACGATGATACTGATTGAAAAAGTGGTTGTGATGATCAATAACCACAGCACAAGGTGGAGTGAACCATTGCTGACAGTGTGGTTTCACTTGGTAGGTCCCAGAAGGGATAAAGAGGTCCATACCAACCACGGATCCACTCAGTAACTTCTTTGGCGGCTTCTGGTGGGTTGTGACAACCTAAGGAACTGAGTTCCAGTTAAGCAAGAAAAGAATGCAAGGCATCCCAGTTTAGCAGTACAATATCCAGGATGTGAGCACAAAATTAAATCAAGAAAATACCTGTGATCAATAATTCGTTCAGGAATTCTAGGAGGAGCTGAAATAATCTGAGTAAGGTCATGTGACACAGTAAAGTTAAATGCACTGACACCAGGAGCATCTGTACTTTGAGAGTCGAACAACCATTCTTTGTGATGAACATTAAAGTCTCCAAAGACCATAATATCAGGAATTGGATGTTGAGAAAGCACCATGTTGATACTATCAGTGAAAGCATTAAAAATAGCACAATTGGACGATGATGGAGATCATAAAAATTATAGATAGACAGTGGAATGCAAAAGTGCCAGGCAAAAGCGCATAAACTCTTGTGTCATATCCTCAAGGGAGATATCATGGCCAAGTAGTAGAGAGGCCTTTGCATAAATACCTAGACCATGAGAAGGTAGAAGATCAAGTATATGGAGGATGTAGCCAGGCATTACAAAAGATTCAGAAAGCACCTCACTATGGAGATGAGTTTCACAAAGATCAAGCAGATCTGGAGAATTAAATTGCAAGAAAGAATGTATGGCAGAGAAATTGCCACAACCCTCCTCGACGCCCTCACCTACCCCTGATATTAGCATAGAATACTTAGCAGCTTGGACTTAGGAACCCTTGGTGACAAGACTCAGAATGCAGGTTGAGAACAGGTTTCATTGGATTGAATCGTCATAATTCTAGAATATATGGAGGAAGAAGGAACATTAGTTTAGAAATCTACATGTCATGTGCAAGACAGAAGTCTTTAACTCAGAATACAGCTGTATATAACTTTTATTTACAATATTTACAAGTTTAAGTTGCAGATGGAGGTGGCAGGTGGCTGCCACTAGAGTACCAACAATGGAAGCCCTAAGGCAGAAGGACATATACACAAGTGCACATAAAATAAATAACAAATGAAAAATATAAATAAATAAAACCGTGGATAAAACAGCCTGCCATTTAAGGATCCCGCTAAGTTTTATACATACAGTGTCTATAGAAAGTCTACATCCCTTTTCAAAATTTTCACCTTTTGTTGCCTTAAAGCGTGGAATTAAATTGCATTAAATCAGACTTTTTCCACCTTTATTTACACATCGCAACCCACAACTTCCAAGTGAAAAACAAATTCTACAACTTTCAGAAAAGTAATTAAAAATACAAAACTAGTTTATCTTGGTTGGATAAGTGTCCACCCCCCTGAGTTAATACTTGGTCGAAGCACCTTTGACAGCAATTACAGCTGTGAGTTTGTTGGGATAGGTCTCTACCAACTTTGCACACCTCGATTGGGTAATATTTGACCATTCTTCGGTACAAAACTGTTCAAGCTCAGTCAAGTTGTGTGGGGAGTGTTGATGAACAGCAACCTTCAAGTCATGCCACAGATTTTCGATTCGATTTAGGTCAGGGCTCTGACCGGGATATTTAAGGACATTAATCTCTTTGTTCCTTAGTCACTCCAGTGTAGCTTTGGCTGTGTGCTTTGCGTTGTTGTCATGCTGAAAGATGAACTTCTGTCCCCCAATTTCAGCTTTCTTGCTAAGGGCAGCAGGTTTTCCTCTCGGATTTTTCTCTATTTTGCTCCATCCATTTTCCCTTCTATTCTGGCAAGTGCCCCAGTCCCTACTGATGAGAAGCATCCCCATAACATGATGCTGCCACCACCATGCTTTACAGTAGGGATGGTGTTCTTTGGGTGATGTGCTGCGTTGGATTTGCATTTCGGCCAAAAAGTTCCATCTTCATTTTGTCAGACCACAAAACCTTTTGCCACATGACTTCAGAATATCCGGAGCAGTTTTTTGCATACCTCAAATGGGACTCAGGGTGGGCGTTTTTGAGTAATGGCTTCCTTATTGCCACCCTTCCATACAGGCCAGACTTGTGGAGTTCTTGGGATATTGTTGTGCCATTAACACATTGGCCAGTCTTTGCCATAAAGGCCTGTAGATCTTTCAAAGTTGCCATTGGCCTCTTGGTGGCCTCTTTGATCAGTCTCCTCCTTGCTTGGTCATCCAGTTTGGAGGGATGGCCTAATCTAGGCAGGGTCTTGGTGGTACCATACACTTTCCACTTCTTAATGAATATCTTACCTGTGCTCCAAGGGATATTCAGGCCTTTTGAGATATTTTTTATACCCATCCTTTGATCTGTGCCTATCCACAACTTTATCTCAGAGGTCTTTTGAAAGCTCCTTGGTGCTCTTGGTTGAGTCTTTGCTGTGAAATGCACTACCCAGCAGAGGAAACCTACAGAAACAGCTGATTTATTCTGAAATATACAGAATGACAACAATTTAACACAGGAGGAGGCCAATTAATTTGGTGTGTGATTTTGAAAGTGATTGGTTACTCCTGATCTCGTTTACCATTCCTATTATAAGGGGGTGGATACTTATCCAACCAAAAATATTCTAGCTTTGCATTTTTAATCAATTGTCTGAAATTTGTAGATTTTGTTTTTCACTTGGAGGTGGTGCCCTAAATAAAGGTGGAAAAAAAAGTCTGATTTAATGCATTTTAATTCCAGGCTATAAGGCAACAAAACATGAAAATTTTGAAAGGGTAGAAGACTTTTAATTGGCACTGTATTTGAGCATTACATTCTATACATATTCCTTATTGAAAGGTATCATGATGAGTACACTTTAAAAAAACCTTCGTGGATATGGCCTCTTCTGATTGTGGGCCTGGCGCCATTGTAAAGCCGGCATTGGCCCCAGTAACTCGTCTATTCCCTCTGCCTTTTGTAAGAAACAGCGTTGGCACTAGAAGCCAGGCCACTCGTGTTTGATTAGGAGAAGCTCTTTGAGATTCTGTTGTATAATTTGGACATTCCAGAGAAGAAGGAGGTGATCACTTGGCCAACCCATTGCCAGCATTTTGACCCCATATTTTTTTATTCCTTAACCCATTTTGACCCCAAAACCCACAACTGTAACAGGGGCATCTTTATCTGCTATGTTGGTGTGTTGTTGTATGTGATGAGAAGGGCACAGAGGTTTAAGGTTAGGGTTAGTTGACAGAGTCTGGTAGACAGTGGGTACATCAGGGCAAAATGGGGACAGATCAGGATGGGTTCAGTCCATGATGCAAAGACAGATGCACCAGGTATTTTGCCTTGCGCAGTCCCATGTTCATGTGGTGCTGTATTATTTGTGTTTAATCTCCTCAATAAACTCAATTTTGGATGACACCCGACTGCCGGTCGGATGTCGATTGATCAAATAACCTTGGCTTTTGTGATAGGTTCATAAGAATTTAACGTGTCTTTTTTTTGCGTGGCACTTGCATTGATACATACTCCCTATCTATTGTGACTGAACCTTTTTAGATCATTGCCTTTTTCCCATTATTAAAGTCATTTTTCAATAATTGTGCTTTTGGCCCAGAATATATGACCTGTGAGATTGCGTGCCATATCACATATGCATCATCACTTTTATCGTTGTTAGAGTGCTTTCCTCTGAAAAATCAATCTAAATGCGTTCCAATGCAAAAAATCAAGAGAGTAAAAGGGTCCTCATAAAGAGGACAAAAAGTTTAAGCAAGAACATTAACAAAATATGCAACTATAGCGAGGCAATCATCCAACATAAAATATAGCAGGTTTACCAAGCATTACTTATCTTTGGTGAAAAAAGGCAAATTTTGGCTGGCATGTTAACTTTGCTTCACGATTGGTACCCAAACTACAGCGCCTCTGTGACGCTGACATCATCGAATCCATCAATGCATCCCCTTGGATTTCAAACCTGATCGTTGCACGAAAAATATCTGGGGAGCTGTGACTGTGTGTAGACAATCATTCTGGATAAAAAATACTTCATCTACTTACTTTTTCAGTCAACAAAGCCATCATTCCGGATAAATATCCCCTGCCCACCGCAGAAGAACTCACCACACATTTCCATGGCTCCACCGTTTTCAGCAAACTGGATTTAAAGCAAGGTTAAAGCAACAAGTGTCCCTGGCCCCAGCCAGCAAAGACCTCACAGCCTTTGTCACGCACATAGGGGGTTTCCATTACAAGCACATGCCTTTCGGCCTTTGCTCGGCTCCTAGCTGTTTTCAGAAAATAATGTCTCTTCTCCTAGCTGGCATACCTGGGGTGTCAATCTACTTGGATGATATTGTGGTGCATGGTGCCACCCAGCCTCAACATGATGCTCGACTACAACAGTTTCTTCGTCAGCTCACTGCCCATCACGTCACACTCAACGCTACGAAATGCCTCCTCGGGGTTCCAGAGACAGAGTTTGTGGGGTACAAACTCTCAGGGCAAGGAATCAGTCCTATCTTATCACATGTTGACGCCATCCATACCCTTCTGGAACCACAGCCAGTATCTCAACTGGCATTATTTCTGGGTAAGGCCACATATGACCTCCGCTTCCTGCCACAGTTTGCCTCTACTACAGCCCCACGACACCACCTCCTCAAAAAGGATGTACCTTGGGAATGGACCATGGCTTGTAGTCATGCTGTACAGATGCTTAAGCATCAGCTCACTTCTGCCCCCACGCTAGCGCACGTCAGTCTCACAGCATCCACGAAGGTTACCTGTGATGCCTCCGGGGTGGCACTGGGTGCTGTACTGTCACTGCTTCATGATGGTGTTGAGAAACCAGTGGCGTTTGTTTCCAGTTCTCTCACTCCAGCTGAACAAAAGTACTCGGTGGGTGAGAGGGAAGCGTTGGCATGCATTTGGGCATGCAAGCACTGGCATATTTACTGTACCTCTACGGCAGAGCCTTCACGATGCGAACATGACCATCAAGCTCTCACAGCACTTTTGACTACCAGCGGCTTGGGACATGAACCCCTACGGCTACTCAGGTGGGCAGACTGTTTGAATCAGTACAATATTACGTTAGAATTCATGCCGGGTCGCCAGAACACAGCCGCAGACCTGTCAAGAGCAGTGGTTTCACCAACAACGGTTCAGCAGGTAACAGACATCGAACCTGATCTAGTGCAACTGCGTCAGGCACCCCTGTCCACTGTCGTCTTCATGGAATCGCTTTGGAAAGGGTCCCAGGATGAGGCTCTGTTTACCACACTCCGTACCTACATCAGAGGGGGGTGGCCGTCCAAGGTGAAAGGGGAGCTGTTACCCTACTACAGAGTGAGGGCAGAATTATCCTGCTGGGAGGATGTCTGTATTTCCAGGGGTCACCACACCTTGATTCAAGCATCTCTTAGAGGGCAGGTTTTGTGAATGGCACATGAGGGACACCTTGGAGTAGTGAAAGTTAAACTGCGCTGCAGGGACATTGTCTGGTGGCCCACCATTGATCACGACATCAAACTGATGGTCAAGGATTGCACTGCATGTCTCCTCAGCGGAAAATCCTCTCCACCAACTCCGGCCCCTCTATCCCCGATGCAGTGGCCATCCGCACCTTGGAAACACCTCCAGGTGGACCACTGTGGAGAACTGCATGGTGCACAAGCCCATGCCCATTACCTTCTCGTGGTGTATGATCTCCATTCAAAGTGGCCTGAAGCTTTTCCGCTAGGGTAGTCACCACTCAATCGGTTATTCAAAGGCTTGATTCATTGTTTGCCCGGTGGGATCTCCCGGATATCATTACCACAGACAATGGGCCCCAATTAATTTCCGCTGACTTTACAACTTACCTGGCAGAGAGAGCTATCAAGCACATTAGAACAGCCGTATACCATCCTCAAGCTAATGGAGGTGTGGAACACCTCAACCAGATGCAAAAGAACGGCATCTGTGCTTACCTGACAGCAGGTTGGCAGTTTGAAGCAGCTCTCCGACAAACACTCCAACACTTCCGTGCCTCCAAGCACACAAGTACAGTGGTATCTCCAGCGTCACTGATGCTGGGAAGGGAACTACAACTCCGGCTCCATTGCCTTAGCTTTGCCAACGGTAATCCCACATCGCCAGGTACACGGTTGCAGGTAGAGACTCAGCAGCAGCGTATGAAGTTGAGGTTTGGCCAGTCCAAAAGGGCCAAACCACCGACATTACAGGAGCTGGACTGGGTGCGTGTTTGGCTGTCTCGGCGTCGCAACAAGCTACATCCTCTATGGTCAGACCCATTGCAAATCGTTAAGAGATTGGGAGCAGCCACCTATCGCCTGCACGATGGATCACGATGGCATGCGAATCGCTTGTGAAAGGTTCCTGTATCACCAGTTGGGCAAGGACAGGGGAGCATTTCTCCTCTTCTTTCCTGGCAGCAGCCAACAGTGATTGACTTGCAGAGACACCTGCACCTCCAAGGGTTCCTCAAGTTGTTCAGTGACTTCAAGTTCAAAGGGCTAAGCAAAACCCACATGGATGAAGGATTATGTGGTTGGCTAATTGTTTTTTTAAAGGGGAGGGAAATGTTATGTTTGGATTTCACTTGTTGTAATTCACATGCAATTCATGTTGGGAATTCACACGTTATAATTCACATGTTGGGAAAACGGCAGTGACGTCATGGGAAACGGAAGTGACTGTTGGTTTTGCAGAGTGGGAGTGGGAGGAGCTGAGAGGACTCGGGGGTTTTTGTGGCCCAATGGCTGCTGTGTCGTGTTGCAAGTTACTGATTAAACCGTTGATGTTATAAGCAAGTGCGTTTCGCGTGAGTGCTGGATACAACGGTGATCATAAATGAGATCTGATGACAATCACATGGTGGTGTATAAATGGTTAGAGAGTCAGCGGTTCATACCCTGGCCAAGTCATATCAAAGATTTTTTTAAAGTACATGTGCTGCTTCTTCGCTTGACGTTGATCATTTAAAAGGATAATAGCATTGAGAATCCTCATCTAGGTTGGCATCCATGGGGAGGAGGAAATTCCTTTTTAGGAAATGCCCCTATGAGTGCGGTGAGAAATGCGGCGCCATTGTTGTGGCTTCGCTGGAACCGAGGGTGCCCCAGCAAGTGATGTGTGGTGGTACTTCCCCCAAGCTCAGTGGCTGTGTTTATTTCGTTTATCAGTCCTGTGTTGTCTCTCGTGTATTTGTCTGTATGTCCATGTGTGTGTAGCAGGTCCACTGAATCTCAGATCCTGGTTTAAAAGACGTCATGCAGGGCACGATGCTTTCAAAATCCCAAAAACAAAGTTGACCTTAAAATAAATGGTGGTTGCATTAAATGACCAAATATGCAAATCCTCTTCAAATTTCAAGTCAATCGGATGAAAATTGTCTATTTTAGTAATCAGGCCTATGTTGGCCTTTTGACTTCAAAAATAAATGGTGGTCGACGTCATTGACCGAATAAGAAAATCCTCTTCAAATTTCAAGTCAATCAGATGAAAACTGACAATAATTGTATAAATTTGGACAATGTTGACCTCAAAAATAATTGGTGATTGAATTCATTGACCTTATATGTAAATGCTGTTCAAATTTCAAGTCTATCTGATGAAAATTGAGGATTTTAGAAATTTGACTTAAGTTGTTGACCTTTGGCCTACGTTGACCTTTTGACCTCAAAATGAATAGGCTTTTTGCTTGTGACCAACTCTGCCATTTGTGAAGCTTTATGACGATCGGTTAAAAATTGTGACCTGTAGGCGATTGACGTACAAACAGCCAGACAGACAGACAGACAGACAGACAAATAGAATAATACACGAGACCAATCAATCTACTTGAAAAATCTTCGAAGTAAAAAATCATCTCATGAGGCATTTTGAAAATGTCGAATTTGTATTTCCTGTACTCGCACCACAACTCATGGACATTGCCGCAGCATGCTTGACTACACATTAATTCTACCCATATCTCTCAAACATACGTATATCAATTTCAATCACTTGCCATATTATAATAGCTGAGAGACAGAAATAATTATCACATGATCATCAATGGTGCTAATTACAGGAATTTACAATATCGGAATTTACATACAGGAAGCAGAATTTACTGTTTAGTAAAACCTTAGCACGTAAGCCTTCTGCTGCATAACTTTACCGTGCATTTGGATTTTGCTGCACAAGTGATCTTTAAAAATTACAGATGGGATGGCGCAATTAACCTCCTTCATTTGGATTATTTTAGATTATACCAGAGATGTCAACAAGTCACCTGAGCCAAGTCTCAAATGAAATCTCAAGTCAAGTCTCAAGTGAAATCTCAAGTCAAGTCTCAAGTCATATCTCAAGTCACGTCTCAAGTCAAGTCTCAAGTCAAGTCTCAAGTCAAGTGTCAAATCAAGTCAAAGCTCAAGTCAAGCCTCAAGTGAAGTCTCAAGTCAAGTGTCAATTCAAGTCAAATCTCAAGTCAAGTCTCAAGTCAAGCCTCAAGTCAAGTCTCAAGTCAAGTGTCAAATCAAGTCAAAGCTCAAGTCAAGCCTCAAGTGAAGTCTCAAGTCAAGTGTCAATTCAAGTCAAATCTCAAGTCACGTCTCAAGTCAAGCCTCAAGTGAAGTCTCAAGTCAAGTGTCAATTCAAGTCAAATCTCAAGTCAAGTCTCAAGTCAAGCCTCAAGTCAAGTCTCAAGTCAAGTGTCAAATCAAGTCAAAGCTCAAGTCAAGCCTCAAGTCAAGTCTCAAGTCAAGTGTCAATTCAAGTCAAATCTCAAGTCAAATCTCAAGTCGTCTCAAGGAAAGTCTCGAGTCAAGTCTCAAGTCAAGTCTCAAATCAAGTCAAAGCTCAAGTCAAGCCTCAAGTCAAGTGTCAATTCAAGTCAAAGCTCAAGTCAAGCCTCAAGTCAAATCTCAAGTCAAGTCTCAAGGCAAGTCTCGAGTCAAATCTCAAGTCAAATCTCAAGTCAAGTCTCAAGTCAAATCTCAAGTCAAGTCTCAAGGCAAGTCTCGAGTCAAGTCTCAAGTCAAGTCTCAAGTCAAATCTCAAGTCAAGTCTCAAGTCAAGTCTCAAGTCAAGTCTCAAGTCAAGTGTCAAATCAAGTCAAATCTCAAGTCAAGTCTCAAATTCTAATGTGACGTCATAATGTCATATATCATAGACCTTGGTTACGTTTAAGCCTTTAATACTCAAAAGGTTTGCACGAGTCATGAGCTGGTTGTTTACATGGCCTTGTTTGCATGTTTACGTGACCAAGACCATTAATTTTTTTGGGCATGTGTACTCTGTAAAATAAATGACATGGAAAAGAAATGACAGTTTAATTGCTTTAATTCAAACCTGTTGACCAGACTCCGAATAAGATCAAAATTAAGCAAATAAGATCACCCTCGGACGAAATCTGCTTCCTAAAATGGCTGACAAAAAAATCCAAAAGACACTTGGAAAAGTGCCTGAGAGAAAGGGGTGTGCCTCTACACAACGAAAGCTGGAGAACTTTCTCAGCTCGCACAAAGGGCTTTTTCGCTTTTCGTCTCATGATTTGACTGTGTGTGTGTGTGTGTGTGTGTGTGTGTGTGTGTGTGTGTGTGTGTGTGTGTGTGTGTGTGTGTGTGTGTGTGTGTGTGTGTGTGTGTGTATGTGTGTGTGTGCATGCTGCATCGTCACCCAATTGTATTAACAGGAAATTGTAGGAACTCGACACCATTTCTCCATGGATATTGATCATATTTTCGTGAGTTATATTTGCATCCAGGAATCCAGGAACATAACAATGATGATTATCCATTTTGGAATTGCCACTCCTCCGCTTAAATGTTGCGAATTAGGTTTATAAGACTATTTCCCTTGCATATTTCACATTAGCAACAGCAGATTAAATGTGCCCCAGTTAGTGGAACTGAGTCACTGAAAATGTACACACAGCACATGTGCGAAAAGCTTCCTTAGCATTCATACGTCATTTCGAAAGTCCTGTACCTGTATTGGCAAGTCTAGTGAGTCATGAAGATGACATCACCCGTTCATTACCCAGCTCAGTGAATGTGCGTTGAAGTTCTACATCTTGCTTCAGTATATTTAAAGAAGTCAACCAGCTCGTGTGCTTACGCTTTTACTAACAGCTAATGTCCTTACGCAATCACATGCATCATAACCAGTGTATGCATGCATACATATGAATGCTTTGCAGACAGATTTATCAAAGTGTAGATGCAACTTTCTTGATATATTTTGTCGTTGATTCTAGCCTGAGTTCCTCATTTGAGATACAGTGATGCTTCTATATCAGTAAAAAAAAAAAAGCCAGGGATAGCAGGAACACAGCAGTATTGTCAGCAAAAAGCGCAAAGGTTTTCCAATCTGGCATTTGCTGCATATGTGGAGTGCAAGATAAGGTGTGTGTCTGCCTCTTCCTGAGTTGAACAAAGTTCTGGTACAAGGTCACAGCTTTCATCACGAATGATTTTTTTTCGGCAGTTCTCACCAGATGTCACTTACAAAACCTCAGTCTTTGTCCCTCAGTCTTTCTGTGCATTTTGCTTGTTTACATTATTGCACAAGAAAGTTGAAGCTGATCTTATTGGATGTTGCAGAAATTATTTTTCCCCATTGCACAATTATTTGTTTTGCTGTGATGTTCGTTAACTGAATGGAACTGACATTTGATCTCCTGATCTCTCTCTCAAAATATTTTATTGAGTTGTTCTTGTGCACATCAAACACAATGCGAAGATGGGAAGAATGTGAAGCTTACTTGAGAGCATTCGACAGAATAAGCGAAGCAATATGTCACCAAAGGTTTCGTGTTCACCTTTCACTTTATGAACCAATGCCATTCCATACATTGCCGATAGAAAGTCTACACCTCCTTTTCAAATTTTTCACCTTTTGTTGCCTTATATCCTGGAATGAAATTGCATTAAATCAGACTTTTTCCACCTTTATTTACGCATCGTAACCCACAACATCCAAGTGAAAAACAGATTCTACAAATTTCAGAAACTTAATTAAAAATACAAAATTGAATATCTTGGTTGGATAAGTGTCCACCCCCCTTAGAATAGCAATTGCAAATTAGCTCAGGTGTAACCAATCACCTTCAAAATCACACACCAAGTTAATTGGCCTCCACCTTTGTTAACTTGCAGTGATTCTGATTATTTCAGAATAAAATGAGCTGTTCCTGTAGGTTTCCTCTGCTGGGTAGTGCATTTCACAGCAAAGACTCAACCGTGATCACGAGGAAGCTTTCAAAAGACCTCCGAGATAAAGTTGTGGAAAGGCACAGATCAGGGGATGGGTATAAAAATATTTCAAAGGTCTTGAATTTCCCTTGGAGCACAGTCAATACAATCATTAAGAAGTGGAAGGTGTATGGTACCACCAAGACCTTGCCTAGATCAGGCCCTCTTTTTTTAGCCTAAATGCAATACGTCACATTTGGCGCAAACCCAACACAGTACATCACCCAAAGAACACCATCCCTACTGTGAAGCATGGTGGTGGCATCATCATGTTATGGGGATGTTTTTCATCAGCATGGACTGGAGCACTTGTCACGATAGAGGGGAAAATGGATGGAGCAAAATACAGAAAAATCCAAGAGCTGCCCTTTGCAAGAAAGCTGCTGCCCTCTTCCCTCAAGAGCTGCCCTCTGCCCTCAAAACCTGCTGCCCTCTGCAAGAGAGCTCAAATTGGGATGGAATTTCATCTCTCAGCATGACAACGACCCGAAGCACACAGCCAAAGCTACACTGGAGTTGCTAATGAACAAAAAGATAAATGTCCTTGAGTGGCCCAGTCAGAGCCCTGGCCTAAATCCAATCGAAAATCCATGGCAGGACTTGAAGATTGCTGTCCATAAAAGCTCCCCACAAAACTTGACTGATCTTGAACAGTTTTGTTCAGAAGAATGGGAAACTATTGCCCAATCAAGGTGTGCAAAGTTGGTAGAGACCTATCCCAACAGACTCACAGCTGTAATTGCTGCCAAAGGTGCTTCCACAAAGTATTAATTCAGGGGTGTGGACACTTATCCAATCAAGATATCCTAGTTTTGTATTTTTTATTAACTTTCTGAAATTTGTAGAATTTGTTTTTCACTTGGAGGTTTTGGGTGGTGAGGTAAATAAAGGTGGAAAAAGTTTGATTTAATTCCAGGTGATAAGGCAACAAAAGGTGAAATTTTTGACAGGGGGTGTAGACTTTCTATATGCACTGTTTATGAGACATATGGAATGAGTCTGTATGTTCTCTGCAGACAATATGTTTTTTGAAGTTATTTAGTAAGGGCTGTTTTGTTAGTTTTCCTTGGTAAGTTATCGCCAGTGGCTAAAGACCATGGCAGGACAAGTGGGTGCTCAAGGACCTCTGGCATATCATGCTGATGTGTTTGTGCCATCATATATTTTTTATGCATCTGTGAACGTTTGTAGCTTCACCTTTGGAAGTCGGTCGTTAAATTTTTTGGCTGCAGGATCAGTTTCTAGTCGGTTTTAAACTATTTGTATGCTCATTCATCATGTGATTTTGTCATTGCTAAAACCTCTGCCATATCTGTTGGTGCAACAGTAGCATTGGAAATATTGGGAAGGTCTTGGGATTTTGCAGCCTCCTTGTTTTTGGCAATCTGTGATTTTTTGCAGCTCAGCATGCTGGAAATCTGATTGGTGCATATGAATCATGTCAAGTGGAAGTCTGGTGTAACCAGGCCTGTACTCTGCTCTTAAAGAGTAACATGTCACTGCGCTTGTGTTTAAGCTAAAACGACATGTCCCCCATGGTGTCTTTGTTGACAGTTTCTTCAGTTGTTTGGTCAACAGTTATTCTCCCAAATGTGTTAGTTGATCCAATTTGTACTGAAAACTTCCCTTCTGTAAAGTACTGATGAACAGCTGGATGTTTCTCCGGAAGCTGAGACATTTCGGCATAATTGGCACTGAGATATTATGCATAGTTGACATTGTTATAGGCAAAGCACCATGGAATGTAATCTGCAAGAATAAAGTATTTAGCTCCATAGAATTCCGGTTATATGCAGCATGTATGGGTGTGTGTCTGCCTCCCCAGGCCCACCCCTTCCGTGGCAAGTTATTGTGCATCTCCTCTTTCCCTCTTTCCATCTTTCCGTTTTTTGTTTCATTGCTGTGTTTATCCTTGCTCTTTCCTTTTTGTTCTTTGCAGCCCCCGTCTAGCTGTGTTTGAGCTTGCAGTATATCCAGCTGGTATATCAATTTTGTCCTCCTCCCCATACGCTCTCATTCTTTCCCTCATCCATTTTTTTGTATACTTGGTCAAGGCTCGTATGAGAGTTAAAACAAATAACATATAATAAAGGGAGTGGGAGACAAGAGGGGATAGAGAGGGAAGCACAACAACAGTAGGGAACAGACACATCGGGAGATCTGTGGAAGAGAGAGGGCTGGAGTAGGGTACACAGGATAAGCAAGATGGACACTACATTGGATTTCAGGAAAGAAAACAGGGAATTTGAAGGAGGTGGGTTTGAGATGGATTAACGGATTATTTTTTTTTGGGATACAACATAGAGGGTCGTTTAAGAGCTAACATTAATCACAAAAAAACCGACACAGAGGGGGCAATGACCATCCTGTAAAGAACAGAACATAGAAAAGTTGTATTGTTTAGAACATCCAATACAAGCGAGGACATGTGAAGGACTCGTGACACAAAGGAACACAGAAAAAGCTCTTTGCGCATTTAAATGGTAGGACAAGAAGGGAAAAAAGCTCTTTGCGCATTTAAATGCAGACAACATTGTCTGTTTGGCCAGAAGACAGCGTGCCACGAAAGATGAGTGAGCTGTTGGGACCTGGAGAACGGCAGAACAATTGTATGAGGAGCCACCCTGAAGGGTGGGATGGCCCAGAATATGGCACACCCACAGGCAGCAGGCGGCCAACAAATGAGACCAGCAGACCCAGAAGGGATAAGGCAGTCTGAGAGGGGGTAAACGCTATGTCTGAACGCTATGTCTGAACGCAATGTCTGAACAACAGATTATTTTTTTTGACTTGTAGACAAGATCGAGGCTCGTGTAAGAGCTAACATCGATCACAAAAAAAAAAAAAACCGACACACAAAACATGCAATAAAGGGAGTGGGAGACAAGATGGGGAGAGAGAGGGAAGCACACATGTACAACAGCAGAGAACAGGGACATCGGGAGATCTGTGGGAGGGAGAGGGCTTGGGGGGAGGAGGCATGGGAAGGGGGTGGGGAGGGAATCTTCATCAATGATCTCTCTGACTCTCTTGAAAATCCTCTCTATCTCTTTGCTGATGACTCCACTCTCTGCCGCTCCATTCCTCATCCCTCAGATCGGCAGTCTGCAGCTTCCTCACTCTCTGCAGACCTGGACAAAATCACAGACTGGGCAAACAAGTGGAACATGTCTTTCAATCCTGACAAATCTCACACTCTTACTATGTCTCTCCGAAAACACATGGACACTGCTATGACTTCCAGGAAAGAAGTCGGTATTTCAAAAAAGTGGATCTTGGGTGAATTAACGGTGGTAGAAAAGATCAAGGTTTTGGATGGGGTTTTGGATGGGGAGATAAGACATGGTGGTGAACAGCTGTTTTAAAGACCTGGAGGGAGGAGTGGGATTGAAGAGAGTGAGGGAGATTGTTCCAGAGGCGGGAGAAAAGAGGAATGAAGGAGTGAGAACTGAGGAAAAAGAATGGAGGTAGAAAAGATCAAGTTTTGGATTGGGGAAGATATGAGATGGGATGATAGGAGATGGGAGAACCATTCTTCCTTCAAATGTCCCTCTTCCTTGTTCTTGGTGGGTTTCCTCACTTTCCACTGTGTTCTTGTCATTCTGTTCTGTCATGTATCCTTCACGACAACTTGCCTGTGTACAAGGCCACTCTTGCACAGATCGCCATTTTATGACAATGGCTTCGATCTGCTCGATCATCCAATTACAGCTCGGACTTGGCCCCTGGTCTCAAGTTTGACCGCCATGTAATTGTTGATTTGAAGTCCCATGTGTGCCCACCAATTTGACAACAAAGAAACACTGACAAGCAACTGCAATGTCGATGAAGGAGTAATGTGAAAGCTTGTTTTACTGGCATAAGGACAAATGGACAAATGGAGCAAGTGTACTGAATTAAAGCGACACTATATTGAACAAGAATGACTGCACTGTGGCCACAACCTGTGACAAAATCGGTTAAAGGGCCGATTGGGAAATGCTCATTTAAAGCAATCTTTAGAGATGAACAGCACTTTTGGGAAACACACTTTTAATGTTCTATTAAAATACTGACTCGACAACTCTCATCCATGTTAGCCTCCACCACGGTTATATCAGAACAGCGGATTCATCGCATGATCAAGGATTGTTTAACACCAATATTGAGCCGTTCAAAAATTATGTAAGGCTATTTTTTTAGGGAGTTGCGCAATATGTGTGTTGATGGGCTTGATTAAACCTTACTAATAATTTTCATTTGACATAAGATTGGAGTAACACTCAACCTAAACAAAGCCAATGGAAAGCTGACGCAACAACCCCGGGGATACGTCACACAGTAGCGTGGTGCCCGTGTCCTTGAAGGGCACGTCAGACAGTCTAAGCCCCGTGACCGCTGCCCTGCAGGCCTCGTATTATCCTCCCCAGCAACATGGTGAATGTCCGTTGTGAACTCCGAAATGAAGGAGAGCTGGCGTTGTTGACGGGCGGACCATGGCTCCGAGACCTTGGCCATGGCAAAAACCAGGGGCTTGTGGTCCACAAACGCAGTGAACGGGCGGGCTTCCAACAGGTAACGGAAGTGTTGAACAGCTAGGTAGAGGCCTAGGAACTCACGATCGAAGGAACTGTACTTTCTTTCGTTAGGGCGGAGCTGCCGGCTAAAAAAAAAGCAAGCGG
The DNA here is from genome assembly GCF_964187855.1 of Myxine glutinosa. NCBI lineage: Eukaryota > Metazoa > Chordata > Myxini > Myxiniformes > Myxinidae > Myxine > Myxine glutinosa. The sequence continues at coordinate 175,369,631 of NC_136261.1, forward strand.
CTGCCACGCCCCGTTGACCCACTGCTCGTGCACGGCGCCAACTGCGTAGTCCGAAGCGCACGTGGTGAGAGCAATCGGTGCATCGGGCGATGGATGCGCCAGCATGGTTGCGCTGGCGAGGGCCAGTTTAGCATCCTTGAAAGGCATGGCCATCTCCTCGGTCCAGTCAATGGCGTGTTTGGTAGGCTTGCCCTTGAGGACCTCATAAAGGGGCCACATCAGCTGGGCCGCACGAGGAACGAAACGATGGTAAAAGTTCACCATGCCCAAAAACTCCTGCAGGGCCTTGACGGTGAGGGGGCGCGGAAAACCTTTCACAGCCTCCACTTTAGATGGCAGTGGGACGGCCCCCTCCTTCGTGGTTCGGTGGCAGAGAAAGTCAATTGAGGCCACCCCGAACAAGCACTTGGCCAGGTTAATGATAAGGCCATGCTGACTGAGGCGTTCAAAGAGCGCTCGGAGGTGAAGCATGTGCTCCATCCTGGAAGCGCTGGCGATGAGGATATCGTCCAGGTAGACGAACAGAAACGGCAAATCCCGCAACATGCTGTCCATCAGGTGCTGGAAAGCCTGGGCCACGTTCTTGAGCCAAAAAGGCATACAGAGGAATTTGAAAAGCCCGAACGGTGTAATCACCGCGGTCTTAGGAACGTCCTGTGGCCGGACGGGGACCTGGTGGTAACCACGAACGAGGTCCACTTTAGAAAAAAAAACTTTACCGGCCAAGTGGGCAGAAAAATTCCTGGATGTGCAGGATTGGGTAGCGATCGGGGGTAGTTGCGTCGTTGAGGCGGCGATAATCCCCGTACTGGTGCCAACCGCCACCCGGCTTCGGCGCAATGTGGAGAGGCGAGGCCCACGGGCTGTCGGACCGTCGCAGGATGCCAAGACGCTCCAACGTGTCGAACTCCGCCCTTGCGATAGCGAGTTTCCTCGGGTCGAGGTATCAAGCCCGTGCGTAGACAGGCGGGTCGGTGGTCGGAATGTGATGCTCCACCCCGTGCTTGACGGCAACGGCCGAAAAGGTGGGCCGTGTAAGGGCCGGGAATTCGTTGATGAGGCGGGCGAACTCATCGGAGGTCGAGAGCGTGCACTCAAGCCTCGTCGAGGCAGACCCGCTCAGCGAGCATGGAAGAGAACTGAATGTCTCCGCATTAATGAGCCGCCGATTTTTAACATCCACCAATAGGCCGTTGGCACAGAGGAAATCAGCACCCAGCAAGGGGTTGGACACCCTCGCCGTGACAAAATCCCATGTAAACCGCTGCCCGCCCAAGCACAGTGCCACGGTCCGTTTGCCAAAAGTCTGAATAGCACTGCCGTTGGCGGCTTCCAGGGTGGGGCCGTGACTCCCGGCCTCCCGGTCCAATGCCGACGCAGGTAGAATGCTCACCTGGGCCCCTGTGTCGCAGAGGAAACGACGTCCGGAGTCGGTGTCTGAAATGAACAGCAAACTGCCCGAACGGCCGACGCTCATGGCAGTTAACGAGCGCCGGCCATCTCGTTTCCCGACTCGCTGAAGCTGCAGGGTGGCCGGCATGCCTTGGCCTTGGAACCAAACCTTGCGTGGTAAAAGCACAAGCCTGGGCTTTCCGCCGCTGGGCCGTAATGGCGGCCGCAACGGTGTCCGCCAGCGGCGCAGGCTCGACGGGGCCGGGGTCCCATGCGGCCGCACTACATTGCTGTCTGGCGGAGAAATACTTGTCTGCTTCTGTGGCCAGGGCGCGGAAATCCTTAACAGATGAGTTGGCCAGGGCTGACCGTACCTGACCTGGCAGCTGTTGCAGGAACAGTTCGTTGAAGAGGAAACATGGTCGGTGGCTGCCCAGGAGAGACAACATGTGGTCCATAAGCTCCAACGGCTTCGAGTCGCCCAGCCCGGGTAGAGAAAGTAGTTCGCGGGTGCGCTCAGCCTCAGCGCGCTCGAAGGTTACGAGCGGCAGCGCTTTTAGCGTCTCGTACTTGCGGTCCTTCGGAGGATCCTGAAGAAGGCTCACCACTACTCCTACAATAGGGCAAAAAACAATATATAGCAGGATATCTCAGAAAGTTGTGGACGGATTTGGATGAAACTTGGTGAAGAGGTTGGGTGTGTGACAAGGACAAATAGATTCGATTTTGGTGAAGATCGGAATATGGATTCAGATATGAGAATTATTTAATTTTTTAAGTCATTCTTCACCATTGAGTGATAGGGCTAAAACCAACATATAGCAGGATATCTCAAAAAGTTATGGACGAATTTGAACGAAACTTGGTGGACAGGTTGTGATTGTGACAATGACGAATCGATTCAATTTTGGTGAAGATCCAGATACGGATCCGGCTCGTAGAATTTTTAAAGTGATTCTTCAACAATGGGAGGGAGCTCCAAAAACGATACATAGCAGGATATCGCAAAAGGTTTTGGACGGATTTGGACGAATCTTGGTGGAGAGGTTGTGTGTGTGAAAAGGACTAATCGTTTCGATTTTGGTGAAGATCTGAAAATGGATTCGGCTACAAGAATTATTTTAATTTTTAAGTGATTCTTCACCATTGCGAGATCAGGTGAAAAGCGATATATAACATGATATTTAACAACTTTATGGACGAGTTATGAATAAACTTGGTGGATGAGTTGAATTGGTAACAAGAACAAGCCGATTAGATTTTGGTTCAGGTCCGAATCCATATCTGGCCTATCAGTGGATACAAAACGTAAACTGTTCACCAGGTGGACGTATGCTCTCTATTGAGTGCCGTTCTAGTTTGTACTGTAATTTGTACAATCCGTTCTTCTGATCATTTCCTTGTTAAAGTGGATATCTCTCTGGCCATTCTCAGAGAGCCTCCTCAGCGCCGACGAGTCTGGCATTTCACTCAGGCTGACTGGCACGGTCTTCAAGCAGCCATCAATCATCTGGGCTGGTCTCCCATCTCTTCTGCCTCTGACATCAACTCTTCCTGGGAATTCTTCCAAAGTAAACTGCTCTCTCTCTCATGCACAGATTTATACCATCTTGTCTTCAGTTGTAATACCCTACCTCCCGTGAATCTTGTGGTGAGGCAATTGCCATGAAGCAACTTGCCTTCACCTCATGGAAGGCTAATCCAACTGAAGGAAATCTCAGTTCCTTTCACAAAGCTCAGAACAAGTGTGTGTCTACCCTCAGGAGAGCCAGGAAACAACATCTCTCTACTCTCAAGACTGAACTCTTAAACCTGTCTCTCTTGTCCAAATCTTGGTGGCATCTGGTCAAATCTGTTTCTGGTGTTTGTTCCCCTTCCATCCCCTCCCTTACCTCAAACGGCTACACACCTGACTCTGCACATGAAAAAGCTGAATGCCTCAACTCTGTGTTTGCCTCAAAATCTTGTGTCCAAAACCCGTCCCTCTCTGTACCCACCATACCCAGTCGTACCCAGCTGCTCCTGGACTCTGTGTCCTTCTCTCCTGACAAGGTGGAGAAGTTTCTGTCAATCCTCGACCATGATTCTGCAACAAGACCAGACGGCATCAGCCCATGGGTACTAAAATCCTGCTCTGCCGCTCTATCTCACCCTCTCTCTGTTCTCTTCACCCTCTCTTTTGCTCAAGGTCATCTGCCATCAGCTTGGAAATCAGCCAACATTACCGCTTTACACAAAAAAGGTGTAAAAACAGATCCTTGCAACGACAGACCAATCAGCCTGCTCCAAATTATCAGCAAAGTCATGGAATCTATCAATCCTTTGGATATAAAATCCTTCCTCTTCTCCAATGGCTGGATCTCTGATCATCAATTTCGTTTCAGACCAGGTCACTCTACTCTGGACATGCTGCTTCTGCTGTTTCAACAATGGATGTAGGTCCTCAATGTCAAACAGGAAATTAGAGCCTTGATATATCATGTGCCTTTGACACGGTCTGGCACCCCGCTCTGCTCACCAAACTCTACTCCTATGGTATCCATGGAAATCTCCACGCATGGCTTGTGGACTTCCTCTCTGGTTGTCGTCAACATGTGGCCGTGAATGGGTTTCTCTAATCTCCCCTTCCTGTTCAGGCTGGAGTTCCTCAAGGCTGTGTTCTGGGCCCTGTGCTTTTTCTAGTCTTCATCAATGATCTCTCTGACTCTCTTGAAAATCCTCTCTATCTCTTTGCTGATGACTCCACACTCTGCTGCTCCATTCCTCATATCTCAGATCGGCAGTCTGCAGCCTCTTCACTTTCTGCAGACCTGGACAAAATCACAGACTGGTCAAACAAGTGGAACATGTCTTTCAATCCTGACAAATCTCACACTCTTAATATGTCTGTCCGAAAAGACCGCCTGTACAACCCTCCTATCTACTTTCTGAACAATCCTCTCCAAGAAGTTCTGTCACTCAAGCTTTTGGGTCTCACTATCTGCCATGATCTTTCCTGGGAAAACCACATTTCCAAGCTGGCCTCCAAAGCCAGTCACTGACTGGGCATCCTCCATCGTGTGAGGTCCTTCCTTGGCACACCTGAGCTCGTAACCACATACAAGGCTTTCATCCGCAGCTCAATGGAATACTGTTCTCCCCTCTGGGCCAGTGCTCCTGCCTCACACCTAGCTCGTCTTCACGCTGTTGAAACCAAAGCTTTCAGAATCATTGGAATCTCCCGCGATGAAGCTAACACTGAGGGCCTTTCACTCACTCACCGCAGGTAGGTAGGTGGTATTTCTGTCTTCTACTGACTCTTATCTGGCCTAGCTCCACCAGCTCTATCTCTTCTCTGTCCCCCAAATATTCCTACAGGTCGCAAAAGATCTGCCAGTAACCCTCTTCTGTTGAAATTGCCAAAATCAAGACTCTCTGCTCACCTTCACTCCTTCATTCCTCTTTACTCCCGCCTCTGGAACAAACTCCGTGACTCTGTTCAATCCCACTCCTCCCTCCAGGTCTTTAAAACAGCTGTTCACCACCATCTCTTATCTTCCCCCATCCAAAACCTTGATCTCTTCTACCCCCGTTAATTCACCCCAGAACCACTTTTTTTTGAAATACCGCCTTTTTTTTTCCTGGTCCATGTGTTCTATATTTTCCCCCGCCACCCCCCCCCCCCCCCGTCTTCCTATGCCTTCTCCCCCCAAGCCCTCTCCCTCCCACAGATCTCCCGATGTTCCTGTTCTCTACTGTTTTACTTGTGTGCTTCCCTTTCTCTCCCCATCTTGTCTCCCGCTCCCTTTTTTGTATGTTTTGTGTGTCCATTTGTTGTTGTTTTTTGTGATTGATGTTAGCTCTTACACGAGCCTCGATGTTGTATACAAAAAAAAAAACAAAATTGGATGCTTTTAAAAAATTGAATCCATACCAGGTAACTCAGAAGCAAGCATGCTTATTTATAATTTACTATCAATTATTTCCTTCTTGAATTGGGAAAAAAATATGATGAATACCTCGTTCTTGGCTTAGAGTGCCCTCTACCGATTTTTATTTTCGCACTGCTTTCTGGGAATATCCGGGGGAAGCATTAGGACTGAGATTACATTTTGATACTTACGCAAGCTGGCTGAGTGACAGCCTCAATAAGACCACTCGCCTTCAGGCGAGCCAGCAAGGCAAGCACACATCAAAACCGACTTGTTTACTTATGTGCAGCAATTGGCTCACCAACCAAACATAAAGCTGTGCAGGTATGGGTGCTTATCCGTTTGTGCTATAAACACAAATCCCCATAGACATAGATGCATGGAGTGCTGTGTACATGCAAATGCAGGATATAGAGCAGAGTGCTTCATTATTGATTACTAGGCTTTACAGGAAATAATGTTCTTTCTGTATCTGTAATGCTGTCATCGGGCAAATTATACTGGCAAAATCTCTCCTAAATATTCCCCCGCTCCCTGCACCTGAACCCTTTACATCTGTTGACCAAATAGAATCAGCCAAAGTCCAGAATCTGGAGCATTATTTCAGTCTCTGGAAGGGTCTGCATCCTCGACCTTTTTTTTCAATTCTCCACCCCATCCCAACCTTCCTCACCCATTTCCTTCTCCCAAATCCCACCCACCTTTCCTCTTCTCACCCTTGACAACACACGATGAGTGCTAATCTTCTCACCACTGACAACACACGACGAGTGCTAATTGCCCCTTCTCACCAACTGTATTCCCTGGTGCCTATAGCTGCCAGACCTCGGCACCTCTTCCTCTTTTGTAGCCTGGGGTCATCGCGCAGACTCTTTTCAACATTGTATCGGCTCTCATAATGACTATGTAGTTTTAATAAACACAGTCCATCATTTTTGGATGGCAGCTTGCCGCTTTTGCAGTATCTGGCAATTCGTTTAAATGCCCTCAAATCATATCTCAACATTTTCTGGAAGTTGTGTGATGCCTGGAAATATTTATAAAAACATAACTCCGGAAATCACACTTAAAGGAGTGGATTCTTTTTGGTTTTACATGTATTTGCAGCTAAATGTGGAGAAAGGTGAAGTAGAGTTTTGGATATTAGATTTTATGTGAAAATGAAGCAAAGAAAATAAGAGACTATTATGATGTTAATATGACTTCCCTTCCGATGAACCTCAATACAGGAATAGGCAATTAGGCTTATGCAATGGTTGCCAATCTATGGTTGTTTCTCCGTGCTCTTTTTTTTGTAAATGCTGAATGTCAAGTAAAGGAGCAGCACGTGCAGTTTTAAAAGCCTTTGGCATGACTCGGCCGGTGTTTGAACCACTGACCTTCAAGACTCAGAACAGATGTTTCCTACCTTCTTTTCATGAGAGCCTCGATGTGTCAAGATTTTCAGATTTTATAAACTGAAGCTCAAAATGTTTTTATTTTTAGCTTACCTTCAATAGGAATGCCTCTCTCTTTGCCAACATATTGACCCCCTCCTCTCCACTACACACACATACATGCGCACACACATGCACACACATGTACACATACATATACACAAATATACACATACACCCATATACACATACACTGATACACACACATACACACACACTCCTTGTTACATACACTTTGTGTGAATCCTTTTCAATACCAAGACAATTTTCCACTGGCTGTCATGGGATCACCAAAGCAATAATATTTACCAGACTATAAATCGAATCCAACCTCATCAACATGGCTTTCCCAACGGTAATAACTCATCCTCAAGCTGTGCCATCACCTGATAGACATTCACATATCAACCCCATAGTTATCTCGAATAACATTTACTCATAAGCTTATCCAAATATTGCATTGTTTGTACTAGAAGGGCCAATTATACATGCCCTTAGCATGTTGAGTGCCAACTCTCTCTGAGATGCACCGAAAGGGAATGCCATATTAACACTAACACTTGTATCTTCAATAAAAATTGACTGGTTGCGTCCTCATTGATGTCCTAATGATTACAATTTTACTTAGTGTATCTTGCAATACTTGCAAAGTTATCCTCCTGGACTCCAACAAGGTATTTTAAAATTTGGCTAATGCAAGTTCTGTCTTTGTTGTCAAATATATAAAGGCCATGCTGTGACTTGATTTATGTTCACATTAGCTTGTATAATAAATTAGAAACGAGCAGAATGTTCATAAAAGTGTCATTTACATGTGAAAAGTGGAGTGCCATCTGCCATTTAAATGGACGTGTCTCAATTTCTTTGCTGGGTTTTATTTCAGTTTGGTAGTACGTGTCCATTACGTGGAGGTATTTGTGGACAATTTCAATTAATTCTTCAACACGTTTTCCCAGCCTAAGTCGAACTCCTTTCCATATGCTGAAATTAAGGGTTATGGTGTTTGAGTGCAAGGGACTGAAATGCATGTGCTGAGTGCCAGTGGAGGTGTTGTTGTTGCTGTTCTTGTTGTTGTATAGTCCCGGACAGTTCTCTCGAACAAGGTCGTGGTGTGGAGACAACCGATCGATCTCCCAGGAGCGACCCAGATATCCCCACATCTAGGATGGTGTACTTCCTCCTTCATGAAGTCAGAGAGAGGCAGAGAGGAAGAGAGGAAGAGAGGAAGAGAGGAAGAGAGGAAGAGAGGAAGAGAGGAAGAGAGAGAGAGAGAGAGAGAGAGAGAGAGAGAGAGAGAGAGAGAAAAAAAGAGGGAAAGGGCTGTCCATGGGGACCGATCGGCCTTCTGACCGTGACCACGCTGCCCTGACGAATCCGAGCAGCAGGGAAGAATGGGGAAGATTCAGCTTCCGACTGGAATTGGGGGGGGTACAACCACCACGAAGAGGCATCCCCGATAGTTGCGCCAGTGAAGTTCATTTTCCTGCTGAGAAATGTTTGAGCTGGAGCTGCACTGTATTTGAGTCAAGAACCTAGAGGTACAGCAGTGAGCAGGATATTCGTCCTGGTCTGATGCTTGCAAACAATTGAAATATTGCTGAGACACAGTGACCATAATTAAATATTGAGCGAGCCAAATAATAGAGACATAGCGGTGTATTTCACACGATGCATGGCACTTGGTGCGCAGCCTGTGTTATGTGAAACGTTCCGAGCAGGGACCATGCATCCCATTCCCCCTGTCTCCTCGCTCGGGCCATCAATCCGCCTGCAGCCCCTAATTGCTGCCAAGAAAACATGGATAGCGTCTTGTCTCATGAGAACATTTGTGATGGGCAGATTGGAAAGAGGCCACCTTTAAAGGGTTAGATTTGTTGATGCTTCTTTAGTTATGCTTGGGTTTTGAGGTTACAGCAAGGGGTTTGGTTTCGGTTAGAGCTTGGATAATTCCTGATTCTACAACTGGCATGTCTGCCTCAACCAAACCTCCTTTTCCTTTTCCTATTCTTCTCCCCTCCCCATAATTCAGTATCCTCCCTGCATTTGGTTGGCTCTCTGCCCGTCGTTTCACTAATGGCTAGAGAGTTTTGCAATTTATCTTACCGTCATGCACTGGCCAGCCTGTCGCCGTGCGACCCCTAAAATGCAGCCCCTTTTTCTCCCCACGGTGGTTATCGATTCCACCAAATGCATTATTAATCGGTGCTGCAATGTTTGCAGGAAATTGTGCATCACCCATTCCAGAGGTATATCTACGGGAGAAATTCCACTACACAACCCATCATGGCATGCTTGATCCCGATACAGATCATTATGATAATCTTGATGACCTTTGTTTAAGCTTCCCCTTCCCTTTGTGCTTCCCTTTGTGCTTTGTGCTTTGTGCTTCCCCTTCTCTCCCCATCTTGTCTTCCGCTCCCTCTTTTTGTATATTTTGTTTGTCTGGTTGATTTGTTTGTGAAATAAATGTTAGCTCTTTCACGAGCCTCGATTCAGTATACAAAAAAAATATATATATATATATATATATATATATATAAATTAACAATTTATTGCAAATGTCGTTACATCGTGGCTGCCTGTAAGTTTAGCTTTGTCTTGCAGTTGCTTGGAACATGTGTTATTTTTAAAAGTAGCACCAATATCACCTGAGAGTTCAATCTTGCTTTGCATTCTGTGTGTTGGCATGGAAATGTGTATAAAAGACAATCCCATGGGTGGAGGGAGTTGATAAGCGGGAAATGAACATGGATCTATATGACGAACATAGGGCATTCAAAAGGTTGTGCGAACGACTTGCAAAAAGGACACATTCAAGGACAAAAAAAAAGACAAACAAGTACACATACATTCAAAGTACACCGCCCCATGCCAAATAATTAAATATGCTGCAGCGCGGCATTGCCGGGGCGCCTCTGGCGCCCGGCAATACCGCAGTGCAGCTCATTGAGGCTGCATTGGGAGGGAGAGGTGTACACTAATTGATTGATTAATTGTATAATTAAAATCAATAAAAGATTATCACAAAATATTTTCATAATCAATTGGCTAATCGCATAACTAAACAACTAGTGCTTCATCCGAAGATGTATCTTTTAGAAATTTAATTAAATAAGTCATTTATAAAAAATTAAATAATTAATTGATTACTCAATAAATAATTAATCGATTAATCAATAAATAATTAATAGATGAAATGATTAATCAATAAATCAAAAATATCCTTGATAGCCACATCACTTGGTCACTCATGTCCAAATATTAGCTTCCCAGCTCAAAAGGTGCCTGAGATATTGGCCAAATGAGAAAGAAAAGAAATAAATGATTAATAATGAAAATAAATAAATAATAATCATAAAAAAATTAAATTATTAATCAATTTGGTCAGAGAACACAAAAACTACCACTATTTCATCAGAATCTGTAACTAAAAAAAAAAAATTTTTTTGGTCATTAATCGAATAATTAAATAATTAATCGATTAATTGATTAATTAATAAATCAAAAATATCCTTTGCAGCCAAATCACCTGGTAATTGGCATGTCCAAATGTCAGCTTCCTAACTCAAAAGGTGCCTGAGTTAATGGTCAGAAGAGAAATGAAATTTAATTAATTAAATAAGTACTTAATTAAACGCTAATAATTAAATAACTCCTCAATTAATTGATTATTCAAAAAACAAAAAATACCGTATTTGACAAAGGACTTGCTCACTACTGTGCCGAAATTTCAGCTTCCTAGCTCAAAGGATGGCTGAGATATCGCCCGGACAACCAAGAAAGAAAGAAAACAAGTACACATACATTCAAAGTACACCGCCCCATGCCAAATAATTAAATATGCTGCAGCGCGGCATTGCCGGGGCGCCTCTGGCGCCCGGCAATACCGCAGTGCAGCTCATTGAGGCTGCATTGGGAGGGAGAGGTGTACACTAATTGATTGATTAATTGTATAATTAAAATCAATAAAAGATTATCACAAAATATTTTCATAATCAATTGGCTAATAGCATACCTAAAGCACTAGTGCTTCATCCGAAGATGTATCTTTTAGAAATTTAATTAAATAAGTCATTTATAAAAAATTAAATAATTAATTGATTACTCAATAAATAATTAATCGATTAATCAATAAATAATTAATAGATGAAATGATTAATCAATAAATCAAAAATATCCTTGATAGCCACATCACTTTGTCACTCATGTCCAAATATTAGCTTCCCAGCTCAAAAGGTGCCTGAGATATTGGCCAAATGAGAAAGAAAATAAATAAATGATTAATAATGAAAATAAATAAATAATAATCATAAAAAAATTAAATTATTAATCAATTTGGTCAGAGAACACATAAACTACCACTATTTCATCAGAATCTTTAACTTTAAAAAAAAAAAATTTTTTGTCATTAATCGAATAATTAAATAATTAATCGATTAATTGATTAATTAATAAATCAAAAATATCCTTTGCAGCCAAATCACCTGGTAATTGGCATGTCCAAATGTCAGCTTCCTAACTCAAAAGGTGCCTGAGTTAATGGTCAGAAGAGAAAGGAAATTTAATTAATTAAATAAGTACTAAATTAATCGCTAATAATTAAATAACTCCTCAATTTATTGATTAATCAAAAAAAAAAAATACTGTTTTTGACAAAGGACTTGCTCACGATTGTGCCGAAATTTCAGCTTCCTAGCTCAAAGGATGGCTGAGATATCGTCCGGACAAACAAACAAGAAAGAAAATAATGAAAATAAATAAATAATAATCATAAAAAAATTAAATTATTAATCAATTTGGTCAGAGAACACATAAACTACCACTATTTCATCAGAATCTGTAACTTTAAAAAAAAAATTTTTTTTGTCATTAATCGAATAATTAAATAATTAATCGATTAATTGATTAATTAATAAATCAAAAATATCCTTTGCAGCCAAATCACCTGGTCATTGGCATGTCCAAATATCAGCTTCCTAACTCAAAAGGTGCCTGAGTTAATAATGGTCAGAAGAGAAATGAAATTTAATTAATTAAATAAGTACTTAATTAAACGCTAATAATTAAATAACTCCTCAATTAATTGATTATTCAAAAAAAAAAAATACCGTATTTGACAAAGGACTTGCTCACTACTGTGCCGAAATTTAAGCTTCCTAGCTCAAAGGATGGCTGAGATATCGTCCGGACAACCAAGAAAACAAACAAACAAGAAACCAGAGTGAAAACTGAGTACTCTCTTTCAGCGTGCGTCACTGCCGAGCCCCCTTTGGTGCCCGGCAATGACGATTTGCAATGCCTGGAGATGGCATAGGAAAGGAGCGGTGTACAACAAGAAAGAAAACAAGTACAAATACATTCAAAGTACACCGCCCCATGCCAAATAATTAAATATGCTGCAGCGCGGCATTGCCGGGGCGCCTCCGGCGCCCGGCAATACCGCAGTGCAGCTCATTAAGGCTGCATTGGGAGGGAGAGGTGTACACTAATTGATTGATTAATTGTATAATTAAAATCAATAAAAGATTATCACAAAATATTTTCATAATCAATTGGCTAATAGCACAACTAAACCACGAGTGCTTCATCCGAAGATGTATCTTTCAGAAATTTAATTAAATAAGTCATTAATAAAAAATTAAATAATTAATTGATTACTCAATAAATAATTAATCGATTAATCAATAAATAATTAATCGATTAAATGATTAATCAATAAATCAAAAATATCCTTGATAGCCACATCACTTGGTCACTCATGTCCAAATATTAGCTTCCCAGCTCAAAAGGTGCCTGAGATATTGGCCAAATAGAAAGAAAATAAATAAATGATTAATAATGAAAATAAATAAATAATAATCATAAAAAAATTAAATTATTAATCAATTTGGTCAGAAAACACATAAACTACCACTATTTCATCAGAATCTGTAACTTAAAAAAAAAAATTTTTTTGTCATTAATCGAATAATTAAATAATTAATCGATTAATTGATTAATTAATAAATCAAAAATATCCTTTGCAGCCAAATCACCTGGTCATTGGCATGTCCAAATGTCAGCTTCCTAACTCAAAAGGTGCCTGAGTTAATGGTCAGAAGAGAAAGGAAATAAATAAATGATATATATTGAAAATAAATAAATAATCATAAAAAAATTAAATTATTAATCAATTTGGTCAGAAAACACATAAACTACCACTATTTCATGAGCATCTGTAACTTAAAAAAAAAAAAATTTTTTGTCATTAATCAAATAATTAAATAATTAATCGATTAATTGATTAATTAATAAATCAAAAATATCCTTTGCAGCCAAATCACGTGGTCATTGGCATGTCCAAATATCAGCTTCCTAACTCAAAAGGTGCCTGAGTTAATGGTCAGAAGAGAAAGGAAATTTGATTAATTAAATAAGTACTTAATTAATCGCTAATAATTAAATAACTCCTCAATTTATTGATTAATCAAAAAAAAAAATACCGTTTTTGACAAAAGACTTGCTCACTATTGTGCCGAAATTTCAGCTTCCTAGCTCAAAGGATGGCTGAGATATCGCCCGGACAAACAAGAAAGAAAGAAAACAAGTACACATACATTCAAAGTACACCGCCCCATGCCAAATAATTAAATATGCTGCAGCGCGGCATTGCCGTGGCGCCTCCGGCGCCCGGCAATACCGCAGTGCAGCTCATTAAGGCTGCATTGGGAGGGAGAGGTGTACACTAATTGATTGATTAATTGTATAATTAAAATCAATAAAAGATTATCACAAAATATTTTCATAATCAATTGGCTAATCGCATAACTAAACCACTAGTGCTTCATCCGAAGATGTATCTTTTAGAAATTTAATTAAATAAGTCATTTATAAAAAATTAAATAATTAATTGATTACTCAATAAATAATTAATCGATTAATCAATAAATAATTAATAGATGAAATGATTAATCAATAAATCAAAAATATCCTTGATAGCCACATCACTTGGTCACTTATGTCCAAATATTAGCTTCCCAGCTCAAAAGGTGCCTGAGATATTGGCCAAATGAGAAAGAAAATAAATAAATGATTAATAATGAAAATAAATAAATAATAATCATAAAAAAATTAAATTGGTAATCAATTTGGTCAGAGAACACATAAACTACCACTATTTCATCAGAATCTGTAACTTAAAAAAAAAATTTTTTTGGGTCATTAATCGAATAATTAAATAATTAATCGATTAATTGATTAATTAATAAATCAAAAATATCCTTTGCAGCCAAATCACCTGGTCATTGGCATGTCCAAATATCAGCTTCCTAACTCAAAAGGTGCCTGAGTTAATGGTCAGAAGAGAAAGGAAATTTAATTAATTAAATAAGTACTTAATTAAACGCTAATAATTAAATAACTCCTCAATTAATTGATTATTCAAAAAACAAAAAATACCGTATTTGACAAAGGACTTGCTCACGACTGTGCCGAAATTTCAGCTTCCTAGCTCAAAGGATGGCTGAGATATCGTCCGGACAACCAAGAAAGAAAACAAACAAGAAAACAACCAAGAAAACAAACAAACAAGAAACCAGAGTGAAAACTGAGTACTCTCTTTCAGCGTGCGTCACTGCCGAGCCCCCTTCGGTGCCCAGCAATGACGATTTGCAATGCCTGGAGATGGCATAGGAAAGGAGCGGTGTACAACAAGAAAGAAAACAAGTACACATACATTCAAAGTACACCGCCCCATGCCAAATAATTAAATATGCTGCAGCGCGGCATTGCCGGGGCGCCTCTGGCGCCCGGCAATACCGCAGTGCAGCTCATTGAGGCTGCATTGGGAGGGAGAGGTGTACACTAATTGATTGATTAATTGTATAATTAAAATCAATAAAAGATTATCACAAAATATTTTCATAATCAATTGGCTAATCGCATAACTAAACCAGTAGTGCTTCATCCGAAGATGTATCTTTTAGAAATTTAATTAAATAAGTCATTTATAAAAAATTAAATAATTAATTGATTACTCAATAAATAATTAATCGATTAATCAATAAATACTTAATAGATGAAATGATTAATCAATAAATCAAAAATATCCTTGATAGCCACATCACTTGGTCACTCATGTCCAAATATTAGCTTCCCAGCTCAAAAGGTGCCTGAGATATTGGCCAAATGAGAAAGAAAATAAATAAATGATTAATAATGAAAATAAATAAATAATAATCATAAAAAAATTAAATTATTAATCAATTTGGTCAGAGAACACATAAACTACCACTATTTCATCAGAATCTGTAACTTTAAAAAAAAAATTTTTTTTGTCATTAATCGAATAATTAAATAATTAATCGATTAATTGATTAATTAATAAATCAAAAATATCCTTTGCAGCCAAATCACCTGGTCATTGGCATGTCCAAATATCAGCTTCCTAACTCAAAAGGTGCCTGAGTTAATAATGGTCAGAAGAGAAATGAAATTTAATTAATTAAATAAGTACTTAATTAAACGCTAATAATTAAATAACTCCTCAATTAATTGATTATTCAAAAAACAAAAAATACCGTATTTGACAAAGGACTTGCTCACTACTGTGCCGAAACTTAAGCTTCCTAGCTCAAAGGATGGCTGAGATATCGTCCGGACAACCAAGAAAGAAAACAAACAAGTACACATACATTCAAAGTACACCGCCCCATGCCAAATAATTAAATATGCTGCAGCGCGGCATTGCCGGGGCGCCTCCGGCGCCCGGCAATGCCGCAGTGCAGCTCATTGAGGCTGCATTGGGAGGGAGAGGTGTACACTAATTGATTGATTAATTGTATAATTAAAATCAATAAAAGATTATCACAAAATATTTTCATAATCAATTGGCTAATCGCATAACTAAACCAGTAGTGCTTCATCCAAAGATGTATCTTTTAGAAATTTAATTAAATAAGTCATTTATAAAAAATTAAATAATTAATTGATTACTCAATAAATAATTAATCGATTAATCAATAAATACTTAATAGATGAAATGATTAATCAATAAATAAAAAATATCCTTGATAGCCACATCACTTGGTCACTCATGTCCAAATATTAGCTTCCCAGCTCAAAAGGTGCCTGAGATATTGGCCAAATGAGAAAGAAAATAAATAAATGATTAATAATGAAAATAAATAAATAATAATCATAAAAAAATTAAATTATTAACCAATTTGGTGAGAGAACACATAAACTACCACTATTTCATCAGAATCTGTAACTTAAAAAAAAAATTTTTTTGTCATTAATCGAATAATTAAATAATTAATCGATTAATTGATTAATTAATAAATCAAAAATATCCTTTGCAGCCAAATCACCTGGTCATTGGCATGTCCAAATATCAGCTTCCTAACTCAAAAGGTGCCTGAGTTAATAATGGTCAGAAGAGAAATGAAATTTAATTAATTAAATAAGTACTTAATTAAACGCTAATAATTAAATAACTCCTCAATTAATTGATTATTCAAAAAACAAAAAATACCGTATTTGACAAAGGACTTGCTCACTACTGTGCCGAAATTTCAGCTTCCTAGCTCAAAGGATGGCTGAGATATCGCCCGGACAAACAAACAAGAAAACAAACAAACAAGAAAGAAACCAGAGTGAAAACTGAGTACTCTCTTTCAGCGTGCGTCACTGCCGAGCCCCCTTTGGTGCCCGTCAATGACGATTTGCAATGCCTGGAGATGGCATAGGAAAGGAGCGGTGTACAACAAGTACACATACATTCAAAGTACACCGCCCCCATGCCAAATAATGAAATATCCTACAGCGCGGCATTGCCGGGGCGCCTCCGGCACCCGGCAATACCGCAGTGCACCTCATAGAGGCTGCGTTGGGAGGAAGAGGTGTTCGCTAATTGTTGATTAATTGTATAATTCAAATCAATAAAAGATTATCACAAAATATTTTCTTAATCAATTGGCTAATAGCATAACTAAACCAGTAGTGCTTCATCCGAAGATGTATCTTTTAGAAATTTTATTAAATGTCATTAATAAAAAATTAAATAATTAATTGATTAATCAATAAATAATTAATCAATTAATCAATAAATAATTAAGCAATTAAATGATAAATCAATAAATCAAAAATATCCTTGATAGCCACATCACTTGGTCACTGTCATGTCCAAATATTAGCTTCCCAGCTCAAAAGGTGCCTGAGATATTGGCCAAATGAGAAAGAAAATAAATGAATGATTAATAATGAAAATAAATAAATAATAATCATAAAAAAATTAATAATTAATCAATTCGGTCGGAGAACACATAAACCACCACCATTTCATCAGAATGTGTAACTTTAAAAAAAAAAAATTTTTTGTCATTAATCGAATAATTAAATAATTAATCGATTAATTGATTAATTAATAAATCAAAAATAGCATTTGCAGCCAAATCACCTGGTCATTGGCATGTCCAAATATCAGCTTCCTAACTCAAAAGGTGCCTGAGTTAATGGTCAGAAGAGAAAGGAAATTTAATTAATTAAATAAGTACTTAATTAAACGCTAATAATTAAATAACTCCTCAATTAATTGATTAATCAAAAAACAAAAAATACCGTTTTTGACAAATGACGTGCTCACTATTGTGCCGAAATTTCAGCTTCTCAGCTTGAAGGATGGCTGAGATATCACCCGGACAACCAAGAAAGCAAGAAAACAAACAAACAAACAAGTACACATACATTCAAAGTACACCGCCCCATGCCAAATAATTCAATATGCTGCAGCGCGGCATTGCCGGGGCGCCTCAGGCGCCCGGCAATGCCGCAGTGCAGCTCATTGAGGCTGCATTGGGAGGGAGAGGTGTACACTAATTGATTGATTAATTGTTTAATTAAAATCAATAAAAGATTATCACAAAATATTTTCATAATCAATTGGCTAATCGCATAACTAAACCAGTAGTGCTTCATCCAAAGATGTATCTTTTAGAAATTTAATTAAATAAGTCATTTATAAAAAATTAAATAATTAATTGATTACTCAATAAATAATTAATCGATTAATCAATAAATACTTAATAGATGAAATGATTAATCAATAAATCAAAAATATCCTTGATAGCCACATCACTTGGTCACTCATGTCCAAATATTAGCTTCCCAGCTCAAAAGGTGCCTGAGATATTGGCCAAATGAGAAAGAAAATAAATAAATGATTAATAATGAAAATAAATAAATAATAATCATAAAAAAATTAAATTATTAACCAATTTGGTCAGAGAACACATAAACTACCACTATTTCATCAGAATCTGTAACTTAAAAAAAAAAATTTTTTTGTCATTAATCGAATAATTAAATAATTAATCGATTAATTGATTAATTAATAAATCAAAAATATCCTTTGCAGCCAAATCACCTGGTCATTGGCATGTCCAAATATCAGCTTCCTAACTCAAAAGGTGCCTGAGTTAATAATGGTCAGAAGAGAAATGAAATTTAATTAATTAAATAAGTACTTAATTAAACGCTAATAATTAAATAACTCCTCAATTAATTGATTATTCAAAAAACAAAAAATACCGTATTTGACAAAGGACTTGCTCACTACTGTGCCGAAATTTCAGCTTCCTAGCTCAAAGGATGGCTGAGATATCGCCCGGACAAACAAACAAGAAAACAAACAAACAAGAAAGAAACCAGAGTGAAAACTGAGTACTCTCTTTCAGCGTGCGTCACTGCCGAGCCCCCTTTGGTGCCCGTCAATGACGATTTGTAATGCCTGGAGATGGCATAGGAAAGGAGCGGTGTACAACAAACAAGAAACCAGAGTGAAAACTGAGTACTCTCTTTCAGCGTGCGTCACTGCCGAGCCCCCTTCGGTGCCCGGCAATGACGATTTGCAATGCCTGGAGGTGGCATAGGAAAGGAGCGGTGTACAACAAGTACACATACATTCAAAGTACACCGCCCCATGCCAAATAATTAAATATGCTGCAGCGCGGCATTGCCGGGGCGCCTCTGGCGCCCGGCAATACCGCAGTGCAGCTCATTAAGGCTGCATTGGGAGGGAGGGGTGTACACTAATTGATTGATTAATTGTATAATTAAAATCAATAAAAGATTATCACAAAATATTTTCATAATCAATTGGCTAATCGCATAACTAAACCACTAGTGCTTCATCCGAAGATGTATCTTTTAGAAATTTAATTAAATAAGTCATTTATAAAAAATTAAATAATTAATTGATTACTCAATAAATAATTAATCGATTAATCAATAAATAATTAATAGATGAAATGATTAATCAATAAATCAAAAATATCCTTGATAGCCACATCACTTGGTCACTCATGTCCAAATATTAGCTTTCCAGCTCAAAAGGTGCCTGAGATATTGGCCAAATGAGAAAGAAAATAAATAAATGATTAATAATGAAAATAAATAAATAATAATCATAAAAAAATTAAATTATTAATCAATTTGGTCAGAGAACACATAAACTACCACTATTTCATCAGAATCTGTAACTTTAAAAAAAAAAATTTTTTTGTCATTAATCGAATAATTAAATAATTAATCGATTAATTGATTAATTAATAAATCAAAAATATCCTTTGCAGCCAAATCACCTGGTCATTGGCATGTCCAAATATCAGCTTCCTAACTCAAAAGGTGCCTGAGTTAATAATGGTCAGAAGAGAAATGAAATTTAATTAATTAAATAAGTACTTAATTAAACGCTAATAATTAAATAACTCCTCAATTAATTGATTATTCAAAAAACAAAAAATACCGTATTTGACAAAGGACTTGCTCACTACTGTGCCGAAATTTCAGCTTCCTAGCTCAAAGGATGGCTGAGATATCGTCCGGACAACCAAGAAAGAAAACAAACAAACAAACAAGTACAAATACATTCAAAGTACACCGCCCCATGCCAAATAATTAAATATGCTGCAGCGCGGCATTGCCGGGGCGCCTCTGGCGCCCGGCAATACCGCAGTGCAGCTCATTAAGGCTGCATTGGGAGGGAGGGGTGTACACTAATTGATTGATTAATTGTATAATTAAAATCAATAAAAGATTATCACAAAATATTTTCATAATCAATTGGCTAATCGCATAACTAAACCACTAGTGCTTCATCCGAAGATGTATCTTTTAGAAATTTAATTAAATAAGTCATTTATAAAAAATTAAATAATTAATTGATTACTCAATAAATAATTAATCGATTAATCAATAAATAATTAATAGATGAAATGATTAATCAATAAATCAAAAATATCCTTGATAGCCACATCACTTGGTCACTCATGTCCAAATATTAGCTTCCCAGCTCAAAAGGTGCCTGAGATATTGGCCAAATGAGAAAGAAAATAAATAAATGATTAATAATGAAAATAAATAAATAATAATCATAAAAAAATTAAATTATTAATCAATTTGGTCAGAGAACACATAAACTACCACTATTTCATCAGAATCTGTAACTTTAAAAAAAAAAAAATTTTTGTCATTAATCGAATAATTAAATAATTAATCGATTAATTGATTAATTAATAAATCAAAAATATCCTTTGCAGCCAAATCACCTGGTCATTGGCATGTCCAAATATCAGCTTCCTAACTCAAAAGGTGCCTGAGTTAATAATGGTCAGAAGAGAAATGAAATTTAATTAATTAAATAAGTACTTAATTAAACGCTAATAATTAAATAACTCCTCAATTAATTGATTATTCAAAAAACAAAAAATACCGTATTTGACAAAGGACTTGCTCACTACTGTGCCGAAATTTCAGCTTCCTAGCTCAAAGGATGGCTGAGATATCGTCCGGACAACCAAGAAAACAAACAAACAAGAAACCAGAGTGAAAACTGAGTACTCTCTTTCAGCGTGCGTCACTGCCGAGCCCCCTTTGGTGCCCGGCAATGACGATTTGCAATGCCTGGAGATGGCATAGGAAAGGAGCGGTGTACAACAACCAAGAAAACAAACAAACAAGAAACCAGAGTGAAAACTGAGTACTCTCTTTCAGCGTGCGTCACTGCCGAGCCCCCTTTGGTGCCCGGCAATGACGATTTGCAATGCCTGGAGATGGCATAGGAAAGGAGCGGTGTACAACAAGTACACATACATTCAAAGTACACCGCCCCATGCCAAATAATTAAATATGCTGCAGCGCGGCATTGCCGGGGCGCCTCCGGCGCCCGGCAATACCGCAGTGCAGCTCATTGAGGCTGCATTGGGAGGGAGAGGTGTACACTAATTGATTGATTAATTGTATAATTAAAATCAATAAAAGATTATCACAAAATATTTTCATAATCAATTGGCTAATCGCATAACTAAACCAGTAGTGCTTCATCCGAAGATGTATCTTTTAGAAATTTAATTAAATAAGTCATTTATAAAAAATTAAATAATTAATTGATTACTCAATAAATAATTAATCGATTAATCAATAAATACTTAATAGATGAAATGATTAATCAATAAATCAAAAATATCCTTGATAGCCACATCACTTGGTCACTCATGTCCAAATATTAGCTTCCCAGCTCAAAAGGTGCCTGAGATATTGGCCAAATGAGAAAGAAAATAAATAAATGATTAATAATGAAAATAAATAAATAATAATCATAAAAAAATTAAATTATTAATCAATTTGGTCAGAGAACACATAAACTACCACTATTTCATCAGAATCTGTAACTTAAAAAAAAAAAATTTTTTTGTCATTAATCGAATAATTAAATAATTAATCGATTAATTGATTAATTAATAAATCAAAAATATCCTTTGCAGCCAAATCACCTGGTCATTGGCATGTCCAAATATCAGCTTCCTAACTCAAAAGGTGCCTGAGTTAATAATGGTCAGAAGATAAATGAAATTTAATTAATTAAATAAGTACTTAATTAAACGCTAATAATTAAATAACTCCTCAATTAATTGATTATTCAAAAAACAAAAAATACCGTATTTGACAAAGGACTTGCTCACTACTGTGCCGAAATTTCAGCTTCCTAGCTCAAAGGATGGCTGAGATATCGTCCGGACAACCAAGAAAACAAGAAAACAAGTACACATACATTCAAAGTACACCGCCCCATGCCAAATAATTAAATATGCTGCAGCGCGGCATTGCCGGGGCGCCTCCGGCGCCCGGCAATACCGCAGTGCAGCTCATTAAGGCTGCATTGGGAGGGAGAGGTGTACACTAATTGATTGATTAATTGTATAATTAAAATCAATAAAAGATTATCACAAAATATTTTCATAATCAATTGGCTAATCGCATAACTAAACCACTAGTGCTTCATCCGAAGATGTATCTTTTAGAAATTTAATTAAATAAGTCATTTATAAAAAATTAAATAATTAATTGATTACTCAATAAATAATTAATCGATTAATCAATAAATAATTAATAGATGAAATGATTAATCAATAAATCAAAAATATCCTTGATAGCCACATCACTTGGTCACTTATGTCCAAATATTAGCTTCCTAACTCAAAAGGTGCCTGAGTTAATAATGGTCAGAAGAGAAATGAAATTTAATTAATTAAATAAGTACTTAATTAAACGCTAATAATTAAATAACTCCTCAATTAATTGATTATTCAAAAAACAAAAAATACCGTATTTGACAAAGGACTTGCTCACTACTGTGCCGAAATTTCAGCTTCCTAGCTCAAAGGATGGCTGAGATATCGCCCGGACAAACAAACAAGAAAACAAACAAACAAGAAAGAAACCAGAGTGAAAACTGAGTACTCTCTTTCAGCGTGCGTCACTGCCGAGCCCCCTTTGGTGCCCGTCAATGACGATTTGTAATGCCTGGAGATGGCATAGGAAAGGAGCGGTGTACAACAAACAAGAAACCAGAGTGAAAACTGAGTACTCTCTTTCAGCGTGCGTCACTGCCGAGCCCCCTTCGGTGCCCGGCAATGACGATTTGCAATGCCTGGAGGTGGCATAGGAAAGGAGCGGTGTACAACAAGTACACATACATTCAAAGTACACCGCCCCATGCCAAATAATTAAATATGCTGCAGCGCGGCATTGCCGGGGCGCCTCTGGCGCCCGGCAATACCGCAGTGCAGCTCATTAAGGCTGCATTGGGAGGGAGGGGTGTACACTAATTGATTGATTAATTGTATAATTAAAATCAATAAAAGATTATCACAAAATATTTTCATAATCAATTGGCTAATCGCATAACTAAACCACTAGTGCTTCATCCGAAGATGTATCTTTTAGAAATTTAATTAAATAAGTCATTTATAAAAAATTAAATAATTAATTGATTACTCAATAAATAATTAATCGATTAATCAATAAATAATTAATAGA
This sequence comes from Myxine glutinosa, assembly GCF_964187855.1. Taxonomy (NCBI): domain Eukaryota; kingdom Metazoa; phylum Chordata; class Myxini; order Myxiniformes; family Myxinidae; genus Myxine; species Myxine glutinosa. The sequence continues at coordinate 175,392,726 of NC_136261.1, forward strand.
TGAAATGATTAATCAATAAATCAAAAATATCCTTGATAGCCACATCACTTGGTCACTCATGTCCAAATATTAGCTTTCCAGCTCAAAAGGTGCCTGAGATATTGGCCAAATGAGAAAGAAAATAAATAAATGATTAATAATGAAAATAAATAAATAATAATCATAAAAAAATTAAATTATTAATCAATTTGGTCAGAGAACACATAAACTACCACTATTTCATCAGAATCTGTAACTTTAAAAAAAAAAAATTTTTTGTCATTAATCGAATAATTAAATAATTAATCGATTAATTGATTAATTAATAAATCAAAAATATCCTTTGCAGCCAAATCACCTGGTCATTGGCATGTCCAAATATCAGCTTCCTAACTCAAAAGGTGCCTGAGTTAATAATGGTCAGAAGAGAAATGAAATTTAATTAATTAAATAAGTACTTAATTAAACGCTAATAATTAAATAACTCCTCAATTAATTGATTATTCAAAAAACAAAAAATACCGTATTTGACAAAGGACTTGCTCACTACTGTGCCGAAATTTCAGCTTCCTAGCTCAAAGGATGGCTGAGATATCGTCCGGACAACCAAGAAAGAAAACAAACAAACAAACAAGTACAAATACATTCAAAGTACACCGCCCCATGCCAAATAATTAAATATGCTGCAGCGCGGCATTGCCGGGGCGCCTCTGGCGCCCGGCAATACCGCAGTGCAGCTCATTAAGGCTGCATTGGGAGGGAGGGGTGTACACTAATTGATTGATTAATTGTATAATTAAAATCAATAAAAGATTATCACAAAATATTTTCATAATCAATTGGCTAATCGCATAACTAAACCACTAGTGCTTCATCCGAAGATGTATCTTTTAGAAATTTAATTAAATAAGTCATTTATAAAAAATTAAATAATTAATTGATTACTCAATAAATAATTAATCGATTAATCAATAAATAATTAATAGATGAAATGATTAATCAATAAATCAAAAATATCCTTGATAGCCACATCACTTGGTCACTCATGTCCAAATATTAGCTTCCCAGCTCAAAAGGTGCCTGAGATATTGGCCAAATGAGAAAGAAAATAAATAAATGATTAATAATGAAAATAAATAAATAATAATCATAAAAAAATTAAATTATTAATCAATTTGGTCAGAGAACACATAAACTACCACTATTTCATCAGAATCTGTAACTTTAAAAAAAAAAAAATTTTTGTCATTAATCGAATAATTAAATAATTAATCGATTAATTGATTAATTAATAAATCAAAAATATCCTTTGCAGCCAAATCACCTGGTCATTGGCATGTCCAAATATCAGCTTCCTAACTCAAAAGGTGCCTGAGTTAATAATGGTCAGAAGAGAAATGAAATTTAATTAATTAAATAAGTACTTAATTAAACGCTAATAATTAAATAACTCCTCAATTAATTGATTATTCAAAAAACAAAAAATACCGTATTTGACAAAGGACTTGCTCACTACTGTGCCGAAATTTCAGCTTCCTAGCTCAAAGGATGGCTGAGATATCGTCCGGACAACCAAGAAAACAAACAAACAAGAAACCAGAGTGAAAACTGAGTACTCTCTTTCAGCGTGCGTCACTGCCGAGCCCCCTTTGGTGCCCGGCAATGACGATTTGCAATGCCTGGAGATGGCATAGGAAAGGAGCGGTGTACAACAACCAAGAAAACAAACAAACAAGAAACCAGAGTGAAAACTGAGTACTCTCTTTCAGCGTGCGTCACTGCCGAGCCCCCTTTGGTGCCCGGCAATGACGATTTGCAATGCCTGGAGATGGCATAGGAAAGGAGCGGTGTACAACAAGTACACATACATTCAAAGTACACCGCCCCATGCCAAATAATTAAATATGCTGCAGCGCGGCATTGCCGGGGCGCCTCCGGCGCCCGGCAATACCGCAGTGCAGCTCATTGAGGCTGCATTGGGAGGGAGAGGTGTACACTAATTGATTGATTAATTGTATAATTAAAATCAATAAAAGATTATCACAAAATATTTTCATAATCAATTGGCTAATCGCATAACTAAACCAGTAGTGCTTCATCCGAAGATGTATCTTTTAGAAATTTAATTAAATAAGTCATTTATAAAAAATTAAATAATTAATTGATTACTCAATAAATAATTAATCGATTAATCAATAAATACTTAATAGATGAAATGATTAATCAATAAATCAAAAATATCCTTGATAGCCACATCACTTGGTCACTCATGTCCAAATATTAGCTTCCCAGCTCAAAAGGTGCCTGAGATATTGGCCAAATGAGAAAGAAAATAAATAAATGATTAATAATGAAAATAAATAAATAATAATCATAAAAAAATTAAATTATTAATCAATTTGGTCAGAGAACACATAAACTACCACTATTTCATCAGAATCTGTAACTTAAAAAAAAAAATTTTTTTTGTCATTAATCGAATAATTAAATAATTAATCGATTAATTGATTAATTAATAAATCAAAAATATCCTTTGCAGCCAAATCACCTGGTCATTGGCATGTCCAAATATCAGCTTCCTAACTCAAAAGGTGCCTGAGTTAATAATGGTCAGAAGATAAATGAAATTTAATTAATTAAATAAGTACTTAATTAAATGCTAATAATTAAATAACTCCTCAATTAATTGATTATTCAAAAAACAAAAAATACCGTATTTGACAAAGGACTTGCTCACTACTGTGCCGAAATTTCAGCTTCCTAGCTCAAAGGATGGCTGAGATATCGTCCGGACAACCAAGAAAACAAGAAAACAAGTACACATACATTCAAAGTACACCGCCCCATGCCAAATAATTAAATATGCTGCAGCGCGGCATTGCCGGGGCGCCTCCGGCGCCCGGCAATACCGCAGTGCAGCTCATTAAGGCTGCATTGGGAGGGAGAGGTGTACACTAATTGATTGATTAATTGTATAATTAAAATCAATAAAAGATTATCACAAAATATTTTCATAATCAATTGGCTAATCGCATAACTAAACCACTAGTGCTTCATCCGAAGATGTATCTTTTAGAAATTTAATTAAATAAGTCATTTATAAAAAATTAAATAATTAATTGATTACTCAATAAATAATTAATCGATTAATCAATAAATAATTAATAGATGAAATGATTAATCAATAAATCAAAAATATCCTTGATAGCCACATCACTTGGTCACTTATGTCCAAATATTAGCTTCCCAGCTCAAAAGGTGCCTGAGATATTGGCCAAATGAGAAAGAAAATAAATAAATGACAAGTACACATACATTCAAAGTACACCGCCCCATGCCAAATAATTAAATATGCTGCAGCGCGGCATTGCCGGGGCGCCTCCGGCGCCCGGCAATACCGCAGTGCAGCTCATTGAGGCTGCATTGGGAGGGAGAGGTGTACACTAATTGATTGATTAATTGTATAATTAAAATCAATAAAAGATTATCACAAAATATTTTCATAATCAATTGGCTAATCGCATAACTAAACCACTAGTGCTTCATCCGAAGATGTATCTTTTAGAAATTTAATTAAATAAGTCATTTATAAAAAATTAAATAATTAATTGATTACTCAATAAATAATTAATCGATTAATCAATAAATACTTAATAGATGAAATGATTAATCAATAAATCAAAAATATCCTTGATAGCCACATCACTTGGTCACTCATGTCCAAATATTAGCTTCCCAGCTCAAAAGGTGCCTGAGATATTGGCCAAATGAGAAAGAAAATAAATAAATGATTAATAATGAAAATAAATAAATAATAATCATAAAAAAATTAAATTATTAATCAATTTGGTCAGAGAACACATAAACTACCACTATTTCATCAGAATCTGTAACTTAAAAAAAAAAAATTTTTTTGTCATTAATCGAATAATTAAATAATTAATCGATTAATTGATTAATTAATAAATCAAAAATATCCTTTGCAGCCAAATCACCTGGTCATTGGCATGTCCAAATATCAGCTTCCTAACTCAAAAGGTGCCTGAGTTAATAATGGTCAGAAGATAAATGAAATTTAATTAATTAAATAAGTACTTAATTAAACGCTAATAATTAAATAACTCCTCAATTAATTGATTATTCAAAAAACAAAAAATACCGTATTTGACAAAGGACTTGCTCACTACTGTGCCGAAATTTCAGCTTCCTAGCTCAAAGGATGGCTGAGATATCGTCCGGACAACCAAGAAAACAAACAAGAAACCAGAGTGAAAACTGAGTACTCTCTTTCAGCGTGCGTCACTGCCGAGCCCCCTTCGGTGCCCGGCAATGACGATTTGCAATGCCTGGAGGTGGCATAGGAAAGGAGCGGTGTACAATTAATAATGAAAATAAATAAATAATAATCATAAAAAAATTAAATTGGTAATCAATTTGGTCAGAGAACACATAAACTACCACTATTTCATCAGAATCTGTAACTTTAAAAAAAAAAATTTTTTTGTCATTAATCGAATAATTAAATAATTAATCGATTAATTGATTAATTAATAAATCAAAAATATCCTTTGCAGCCAAATCACCTGGTCATTGGCATGTCCAAATATCAGCTTCCTAACTCAAAAGGTGCCTGAGTTAATAATGGTCAGAAGAGAAATGAAATTTAATTAATTAAATAAGTACTTAATTAAACGCTAATAATTAAATAACTCCTCAATTAATTGATTAATCAAAAAACAAAAAATACCGTTTTTGACAAAGGACTTGCTCACTATTGTGCCGAAATTTCAGCTTCCTAGCTCAAAGGATGGCTGAGATATCGTCCGGACAACCAAGGAAACAAGAAAACAAACAAACAAGAAACCAGAGTGAAAACTGAGTACTCTCTTTCAGCGTGCGTCACTGCCAAGCCCCCTTCGGTGCCCGGCAATGACGATTTGCAATGCCTGGAGGTGGCATAGGAAAGGAGCGGTGTACAACAAGTACACATACATTCAAAGTACACCGCCCCATGCCAAATAATTAAATATGCTGCAGCGCGGCATTGCAGTGGCGCCTCCGGCGCCCGGCAATACCGCAGTGCAGTTCATTGAGGCTGCATTGGGAGGGAGAGGTGTACACTAATTGATTGATTAATTGTATAATTAAAATCAATAAAAGATTATCACAAAATATTTTCATAATCAATTGGCTAATCGCATAACTAAACCACTAGTGCTTCATCCGAAGATGTATCTTTTAGAAATGTAATTAAATAAGTCATTTATAAAAAATTAAATAATTAATTGATTACTCAATAAATAATTAATCGATTAATCAATAAATAATTAATAGATGAAATGATTAATCAATAAATCAAAAATATCCTTGATAGCCACATCACTTGGTCACTCATGTCCAAATATTAGCTTCCCAGCTCAAAAGGTGCCTGAGATATTGGCCAAATGAGAAAGAAAAGAAATAAATGATTAATAATGAAAATAAATAAATAATAATCATAAAAAAATTAAATTAGTAATCAATTTGGTCAGAGAACACATAAACTACCGCTATTTCATCAGAATCTGTAACTAAAAAAAAAAAAATTTTTTGGTCATTAATCGAATAATTAAATAATTAATCGATTAATTGATTAATTAATAAATCAAAAATATCCTTTGCAGCCAAATCACCTGGTCATTGGCATGTCCAAATATCAGCTTCCTAACTCAAAAGGTGCCTGAGTTAATAATGGTCAGAAGAGAAATGAAATTTAATTAATTAAATAAGTACTTAATTAAACGCTAATAATTAAATAACTCCTCAATTAATTGATTATTCAAAAAACAAAAAATACCGTATTTGACAAAGGACTTGCTCACTACTGTGCCGAAATTTCAGCTTCCTAGCTCAAAGGATGGCTGAGATATCGTCCGGACAACCAAGAAAACAAACAAACAAGTACACATACATTCAAAGTACACCGCCCCATGCCAAATAATTAAATATGCTGCAGCGCGGCATTGCCGGGGCGCCTCCGGCGCCCGGCAATACCGTAGTGCACCTCACAAAGGCTGCATTGGGAGGGAGAGGTGTATACTAATTGATTGATTAATTGTATAATTAAAATCAATAAAAGATTATCACAAAATATTTTCATAATCAATTGGCTAATCGCATAACTAAACCACTAGTGCTTCATCCGAAGATGTATCTTTTAGAAATTTAATTAAATAAGTCATTTATAAAAAATTAAATAATTAATTGATTACTCAATAAATAATTAATCGATTAATCAATAAATAATTAATAGATGAAATGATTAATCAATAAATCAAAAATATCCTTGATAGCCACATCACTTGGTCACTCATGTCCAAATATTAGCTTCCCAGCTCAAAAGGTGCCTGAGATATTGGCCAAATGAGAAAGAAAATAAATAAATGATTAATAATGAAAATAAATAAATAATAATCATAAAAAAATTAAATTATTAATCAATTTGGTCAGAGAACACATAAACTACCACTATTTCATCAGAATCTGTAACTTTAAAAAAAAAATTTTTTTTGTCATTAATCGAATAATTAAATAATTAATCGATTAATTGATTAATTAATAAATCAAAAATATCCTTTGCAGCCAAATCACCTGGTCATTGGCATGTCCAAATATCAGCTTCCTAACTCAAAAGGTGCCTGAGTTAATAATGGTCAGAAGAGAAATGAAATTTAATTAATTAAATAAGTACTTAATTAAACGCTAATAATTAAATAACTCCTCAATTAATTGATTATTCAAAAAACAAAAAATACCGTATTTGACAAAGGACTTGCTCACTACTGTGCCGAAATTTCAGCTTCCTAGCTCAAAGGATGGCTGAGATATCGCCCGGACAACCAAGAAAGAAAACAAACAAACAACCAGAGTGAAAACTGAGTACTCTCTTTCAGCGTGCGTCACTGCCGAGCCCCCTTTGGTGCCCGGCAATGACGATTTGCAATGCCTGGAGATGGCATAGGAAAGGAGCGGTGTACAACAAGAAACCAGAGTGAAAACTGAGTACTCTCTTTCAGCGTGCGTCACTGCCAAGCCCCCTTCGGTGCCCGGCAATGACGATTTGCAATGCCTGGAGGTGGCATAGGAAAGGAGCGGTGTACAACAAACAAGAAACCAGAGTGAAAACTGAGTACTCTCTTTCAGCGTGCGTCACTGCCGAGCCCCCTTCGGTGCCCGGCAATGACGATTTGCAATGCCTGGAGGTGGCATAGGAAAGGAGCGGTGTACAACAAACAAGAAACCAGAGTGAAAACTGAGTACTCTCTTTCAGCGTGCGTCACTGCCGAGCCCCCTTTGGTGCCCGGCAATGACGATTTGCAATGCCTGGAGATGGCATAGGAAAGGAGCGGTGTACAACAAACAAGAAAGAAAGAAACCAGAGTGAAAACTGAGTACTCTCTTTCAGCGTGCGTCACTGCCGAGCCCCCTTTGGTGCCCGGCAATGACGATTTGCAATGCCTGGAGATGGCATAGGAAAGGAGCGGTGTACAAAAACAAACGGACAAAAACACATACTTTTAAAATATATTTTCTTACTAATCTGTGCAATAACAGAGATGTTTGTCTGTCTGTCTGTCACCATTTTTCTCAGAGATGGCTGAACGGATCTTGATCAAACTTTCAGAAATTCATCAGTGAGTGCCAGGGAGTACTTTAGGCAAAGAAAAGTAAAAAAAAAAAAAAAAAAAAAATTGGATGTTGGAAAAACATTATCGCTCTATAGTGCCTAAACCATTGTATCTATGTAAAAAAAGTAATATTAAATGATCCCCGACACCATTCCTTAGTATGTGTAGAGAAGTGGTGTCGGCCTCACAAACAAAAAAAATCTTTTCTATTTCTTCAAAATTCCAACAGGATTAGAAGAGCACCATCAAGGCAATACCGGGTGCCATACTGCTAGTTGTATATAATTGTATTTAGAAATATAAAAATGAAACAAACCTTGTTATAAATTGACTGATTGAGAGTCTCTCATTCATATTTTTGAACTCTCTTAAAATACACCTAAAAATGGTCGAATTTTATTTTAACCTTTTATGTGTACCGCTTCTTTCCTATTCCATCTCCAGGCGCTGTGTGACGTCATAGCGGGCACCAAAAGGGGCCCGGCAATGACGCGCGCTGAAAGGGAGTACTCAGTTTTCACTCCGGTTTCTTGTTACTAGCAAAATCGAACATTTTCAAGTATATTAGTCGGTTGCGATTGTTATTCTGTCTGTCCGTCACTCGCCTACAGGTCACAATTCTAAACTGATCGTCATGAAACTTAACCAAGTTGTAGAGGTCGTCACAATTGAGAAGCCTATTGATTTTGAGGTCAAAGGTCAAAGGTCATCTGGAGGTCAGATTTATAAAATTGCCATTTTTCATCCAATTGACTTGAAAATTGAACACATTTGTATATGAAGTCACTAAATTGGGAAACCAACTATTTTCAAGGTCCAAATTTCAAAAATCTAAATTCAAAAAAATTCAAAATTTCAAAATCATTTCAGGATTCATCCGTTTCATCTGAAAAATCATCACTTTTCATCCTATTGACTTGGAAATTAAACAGCAATTACATAGTGCATTACTGAATTGGGAAACCAACTATTTTTGAGGTAAAAAGGTCAAAGGTCAACTCTAGGTCAAACTCTTAATATCACTTTTCATCTGAAAAATATTCAATTGTTATCCCTTTAAGCTTAACCTGAGCTTTGATTAAGATCGTCAATTATAATCTTAATGAAATGGACAATTTGATGTATCCATAGCAACTTTTTATTTTTGGGACGGGTGGATTTTGCAAGTATCGTGCTCTGCATGACGCTTTCTTGTTTATTTATTTTCATTATTACTCACTTATGTATTTCCTTTCTCATTTGGGCAATATCCCAGGTACCCTTAGACCTATGAAGCTGATATTCGGACATGACAGTGACCAAGTGATGTGGCTATAAAGGGTATTTTTGATTTATTGATCAATCAATTAATCGATTAATTATTTCTTGATTAATCAATTAATCGATTCTTTATTTTCTCAATGAATGACTTATTTAATTAATTTTCGGAAATTACAGCTTCGGATGAAACACTTGGTGGTTGAGGTATGCTATTAGCCAATTGATTAAGAAATTATTTTATGATTGGTATTTATTGATTTAAATTACACAATTAATCAATCAATTATTGTACACCTTTCCCTCCCAATACCGTCTCTATGTGCTGCACGGCAGTATGGCCGGGCACCCTGGCAATGCCATGCACTGGAGGATGTTATTTATTTATTTGGCATGGGGGCGGTGTACTTTGAATGTATCTGTACTTGTCTCCATTTATCTTCTCATATGCTCAACATTTAAAATGTTTGTTGCCAAATGTTGTGAAAACATTATTTTGTAGGGTTTTGAAAACATGAAAACATAATTTTAAAAAGCATTGCATGCTCAAAACGTTAAAATATTTCCACATTTATGATGTTAATTTGTAATATCATAACAATTAAAGAATGGTATAAAACTAATGGTTTTCAATAATGTTTTAACAATGTTTTTTAAACCGTACAAATTAATGTTTTCACAAAGTTTTGCGTAATACTTTTATGATGTTGTAACAACATTATTGTGTTAGCTGTGTTCCTTCTCCTCCACCCCAACAAATTGTGGACGGATTCAGCCGAATTCGTGGTCGTGTGACAAGAAAGAATTTATTCAGTTTTAGTGAAGGTTTGAATCCGGATCCAGATCAGAGAATTTTTTAAGTGATTCTTCACTATTGAGTGATCGGGCTAAACCGATATATAGCAGGATATCTCAAAAGGTTATGGACGAATTTGGACGAAACTTGGTGGACTGGTTGTTTGTTTGTGACAAGGACAAATCGATTCGATTCTGATGCAGATCCAAATCCGGATTCAGATACGAGGATTTTAAAAAAAAATTCAAGTGTTTCCTCACCATTGATCGGACCAAAACCAATATATAGCATGATATTTCAAAAAAATTGTGGACGACTTGTGACAAAACTAGGTGGATGAGTTGGGTAAGTGGCAAGAACCAGCCGATTCGATTTTGGTTCAGATCCGGATCCAGATCTGACCTATCAGCGGGATACAAAACGTAAACTGTTTAGCTTGTCGGAGGTATGTGCTCCACTGAGTGCCATTCTAGTTAGCATTTTGATTGACCTAAACTAAAATGTATATATTAATGTGTTGTCAACATCAACAAGAATCTTCTTGATGCTTCCACACTTGCATGCGGAAGCATGGGATTCATTTGGGATCACAATTTGGCATCATTTGAAAGACTGCAAAACTACAATACTACAATAGTTGACTCAAAATTACCTCATTGGTTTCTGCTTGTTAAGAAAATGAATGTCATTGTTCATTGACACTGGTGATTATGTCACCTCTATATTTGATCACCTTTGAAGTACCACATGCCGAACTTCAGAATCCTTTGGTCAGGAAGAAGATTGGTGTGTGGCTGGGTTGAGAAGAATATTTATATCCAATTATGAACCCATATGCTTTAATAGTTCTTTCTTAAATGATGTCACTTAAAAATGCATCTCTCGCTCGCTATACATCATCGGTGGCAGTTAAAATGTCTCTCTGTTTTTAAGAGACACCAGTGGTATATATAGAGTCAGCGTGAGAGAAAGCTGTCCATCGATAAAATGTGCTGAAGGCATATCAACGACTGTATAAGATGTAGTTACGCATAAGGTAGATTGATCGTTGGTTAAAGAGGATCCTTTAAAGCGTTCCCATAAACTGTGTGGATCACCGAAATGGGCAGTGATTGTTGCCTAAGCGGTGTTGTTGGTTCGGTTAGAAAACAGTTAATTTGTATTATTGGATTCCGGTCTGGGGGAACCTTTGTGTTTGTGTTTCCAATGTGCTGGGAAGGAATGATGTGTGATTATAACGTCATGATGATTTTAAAATAAATATTCGGAGGTCCCAAGCTCTCTTTCTAGTTTCTGGTTTCTCTCTCGGGTCGGCATTTCCAGGTGGGCGTGTTGCGTTCTCGTCTCGACGTTACGTTCTCAGGTTGCCATGAGGAGCACGAGGACGAATGGCCAGAGGACCAGGTGTGCGTGTTGCTGAGAGGCTTTGCAAAGCGATACTCGTACGATTGCAAGCCACATTGGATGTGCAACGTTTTCTTGTACAGCACGACTCATTTGGACTGGGTGTCGGGCGGAATACTTATGTCTCCGGAAGAGCGTGAGGACGCCTTTGCTTTTGAGTGCTGATTAAACTGAAGGTGCCTGTCTGGAGGATTATTTGTACAACTCAAAGTGGAGCAGGAATCCAAGGCTGACCATTTATTGGACAGTCCCAGAGGAGACTCGTGAGCATCCAAGGGAGCACTGCACACTGATGCGGATTCAGACCGACCGCCTATAACAGGGAATATTGTACCTATGTTTGCTACTGTACCCTTGTTTCAATACAGTTTATTGTTGAATTCCTGCAAGTGCTGTTGTGTTCATTGCAGCGTGCGCACAAATCGCAAGCTAACAAGTTCCCCCGGTAGAAAGACTGGAAAACCCTTCCAAAGGATAATACTGATTTGGCAGGTACTGCCCTTTCCGGTAGTTTATCGAACTCTCCCACCACTCAATGAACCTTCCCCAGATTCCCTCTCATGCTCATCAAATCAGTTTTCCTGTAGTTTAACTTTTGATATTGCACCAAGGATGTTATGCCATAGTTTGTTTCCAATTTCAGTATACAATGATCACCATTGCCAAGGTGGGATTGTATTTCAACATGGCCGATCATGTTGGCCTCTGATGTAAAGATTAAATCTACAAATGATTCTTGTGTTGTAGTTTCTTTCACAGGTTGTGTCCACATATCAAAAACAGTAACTAGGAATGAGTCAGTTGAGTTTTTGTTTTCTAACTTGTATCTCGATAGTTGAAGTCACTTTATCATATCATCGTATTCATCACAGACTCTAGCTCAAACCTGGTTTTTTCCTCATTTTGCACATCAATATTTCTGGAGCTCTGATAGATACCACCTAATAGGATATATAGGTCTGCCTCAATATTCTATATCTTGAACCACAGTGCTTTATTATACATGTGCATGGTATTGTCGTGTGGCCTTTGATTAAAATCAGACAGTCACGGAAGCCGATTGCGAAGGCCTTGGCTCTCGAGGCGAAAACTCAATGGCGGAAAACTATACAAAATTGCGCAGGATGGAGGGGCAGCGCAAGATCCCTGCAGTCTTACCTGTTAAATAAACCACATGGAAAACTGCGTGCAGATATATATACAGAAAAATAATACAAGGGATTATTCACAAGGATAGCGGGAAAGGAAAAGCACGCGCCAGTAATAAAGGTCCTAATCAGGACGTCCCCACACCAGATTTCGTATACAGATGAGGGAAAATGAACTAAGGAAAATAAAACGTTCGTTATGTTCGGAGAATGTGGGATGCGGCCTTATCTGTTCGTCGTCTTGCCCACACGCGGCTCCAAGCTCATGCGCGGAGAAACCCTTCGTCCACTAGCACGCTTCGCCAGGCCCCGATGCGACTCGCTCCGCTGCACACCACGAGGTCCCGCCCGCTCAGCACCAACACTCGCTCCCTGCACCAACAGCACCGCGTAGGGCCGAGCACCACTCCACACCAAGAGCGAACCGTCAGCACGAAGAAGAGAAACGCAGAGACCAACAGATGTCGTGTAGCGTCGAGACCAGCGAAGAAGAACGGGCAAAAATGGAGAGATGGCCAGAAGAGAAAGAGAGAGACTTGCAGCGCAAGAGACCAGCGAAGAACCCAAGAGCTGCTAAAATGTCGTGCAGTGCCCCTTTTTTCACCTTCGTTGACTCTCCTCCAATGTTCCCTTTCGCTGGCACCCTCTCATTGGCCGAGTGCCTCCCGCCCTGGTGTTGCTCGCCCTTTCCCCTGCCTAATCAACAGTCCTCCCGGGTGTGGCTCCCAGCCCTGCCATGAGGCTGGCTGCTAGGCCAGCTGATGGCATGGCTGGCTGCGGCCCCATCGGCGGCACCCCGTCCTGGCTTTCTGCCTGTTTGTCTTCCACAGTCTTTGTAAGGGAAGGAAACTAATTAATGTGTGCACTGAGGACCTATCTAAGCGTTTATAGGAGTGCGTTGCTATAAGGGACAAAGGAATGATTTCTAGGCCTGACACACAGGGGTTTATTTTAGTCCCTCCACTATTTAACACCCAAACAGCCTTGTATGTTCGCAGGTATACTCTTGACCCGACAAACTGTCTGAAACACAGAACTTATTACAGGGTCGATTCCCTATCGCGACAGTCGAAGCATGTTACCCATACAGATCTACCTGGCTCTAGATATTCCTTTACCATCCCAGACGTAACACAGCCCCCGCCCCCTGGAACCATAGCTCCTGCTAGGTTCACTGCAGGTGCTACCATTTTAGTCTTCACTTAATGTATCATACTTAATTAACCTATGAAATAAATCTGGAGGGCTGTGGGAAGTGAGCCGGAGCTACTTACCTATTATCCTTAACATGCTAATCCCCTTAACAACCATGCAATCAAATATTTACAATCATTTCGATTCGTCGTTCCTGCGGAGGGAGGAAACAGACAACACACAAAATCTAACTTAACCACAACACTTAACCAAACTTACAAAAATTCCAAAACTCTATTAAACATTTGTACATACCCCGGTCTACAGACCGCGTCCCCCGGTGGATGCCACAGGACGCAACCTTACCTGCGGGGCAATCCCAATGCACCCCTAAATTTCCGCGGGCCCTGTCCAGGTGTTAGAGGTGAGTGACACGTCTCGGTGGATTTCGCCCACATTCATTCAACACAAACCCCTTATCCACGCATACTCATTCCAAAAATCATCACACAAAATCATTACAAGCACTTATTTCATACACCCCCCTGCAGGACTATGGCATTGATGTCATTCGTGTGTGCATCATTTCTACTAGGCAGCGGGGAGGTACCGCACAAGTAAGATGGTGGGGTCGCTTCAGGCTGTGGTGTTCGCAATCCCAAACACAAGTCAACTGACTTACAAGTTAATTCCCCCCACACCCCCTTTACCTCTTGGCCCCATTACAGCCCAACAGCCCTTTCCGCCTTTACCCCACCGGTGAGAGTCTCCAAACCCCAGGCTCCTCCGTGGCCTCCTGCTTCCGCGCAGCTCCATGGTTTGCCGGGGGTCTCCTTTACCCCACGGTGCCCAAACAGACCCTCCACCGACGAGCTCCAATTTCCAGATACCACTGGCTGCCAGGGGTAATTGCCGCAGAGAGGGGTCGCAGGCATCGCTTCTCTGAGCTTGATCTGTACCTGCGGACACACACCTTACCCACCCACAAGATCCCAAAACACATTTCCTCCCCCACTGCCATTCAATTCTCCAGCACAATTCTGAGCAGATGGTACAAAAGATGTTACAAAACGTTGCCATGGCCTGCTGTTGTGTGAAGTCCCCGTTCACATTGAATCACATTTTCATTTCCAACACGATAATCACCACTCATCCATATTTCAATTTCCAAACTCACGACCACATGAAAACACCTCACCTCGACACAAACACATGCCACCCACAAGACTCTGTGGCATCCATTCCATCCCCCTCAACGGGCATGTCATCACTCTCACCCGCCCCAACTCCAAATTACATGTCCCCAATTTACATAAGCAAGTCCTGAAGCCGAGGACAGTACGCATCCAAACACTCACCTCAAGTGCAGGTAGTTGCACGTTGGTCGGGTCCAAAGTGCCATCCACCCTCAAAATCCCAAAATTTATCCCATTGAACCGACCAAATTCTTCCAAATTTCACTTTTCTCCCCACTATACTGGCAGGTATGTGGGTCCGCATCCAACGGTGAACTGTTCTAAACAACTACATGTGGCTACGACAGCTCCGCACCTCTACCGTGCAAGGGTCATCGGGACAAGGTGAGCAGTCAAAACGCCAACATTGCCCATGAGTGTCCATAAGGGTGGGACCCACCATCCATCCTTCGGCCCCCCTGCGAGGAACACAGCTGCACCAGCCCCAGCTGGCCAATGTGGTGAGCACCTGCTGCCAACAAACACTACCGCACGCACAACCTCGGCCCTGGGGGTGACGGTCGCAGTGCGTGGCTTTCCCCGCACGTCACCTACGCCGCCCTCATCCCCCAGTCCGCAGCCCCCAGTGCCCACCCACACTTGACCACACCAAGGTCCAGTCGACAGCCATGCTCCACCAGGAGACCCACCCAGAAGACATGGTCCACACACCTCGGACACCCATAGCACCACGTTGACCCCCAGACTACCCAACTACATTCCCATGACTCCGCGGCCCAAATATCAGCACAGTCGCCCCCGCAACCAGTTGAAGGCCGTGTCCTGCTACCCTATCAATTTTATCACAGCCTCCAACACTTTGGTCTCCACACCTGAATCAATAATGGTGCCACTGTGCAGTGACCACCATTTCTCTTCACAAAATTCACCCTTAAATTTGCATCTAACCCACAGATTACCCATGCCAAACTTTTTTTTCACATTTTACTAATTTCACCAAAGAAAGATGCTTTGCCATACACATGCCAGCCGAGCATGGCCCATATACTCGGCTCGTTACCAATTCCCGATCACATTCCCATGGCTCTCTTCCCAAACCGAGAGTCCACAAATCATAACGGAACATCTGTGGAAGGTCACCCTCACACCATCACATTCCACAGATACCCCATTGGTTGTCCGGTGGGCTATCTCCATCCCTGTCCATTAAGTTTGACCCGCGTCCATAGACCAGCACGGCATGGCAGGTCACCACATGCCGGCTGTCCCAGAGTCTCAGGAGGAGGGTGTCAGGCTGCATGCCCGGGTGGTCACCACATCAGGCCCAAGTTGGCCCTCCGCAGTGCCACCACCAAAGCGCGACCCACAACACCTCCCCCTAGTGGTCCTCAATAAATGCCATCCCAGGCTTGAGAAACCACCTAGGACCCCCCCCCCCCCCCCCCACCCCTGGAAGTCTTAATCCCCACCAGGGTCCGGTGACCCTGCTGGCCCGAGACACCTGCTCGGGCGGCGCCCCAATGGACAAGGGACGCCACACTCCACCAGACCCCCTTGGGGCCCAGGTTGTACCATGACACCCATGGCTGGACCCCACGTCCAAATCTCGCCAGCACAGCCCCCAGCTGGCTGGCATACCCAAATTTACAAATGGGCAAATTTTCCCGGAGGCCATCACCATTGACCTCTCCTGGTCCACATTCCACAGCCCAGGGACCATCTCCCTCCATGGCTGCTCCAAATCAAATTCCCATTTAAGCATAAATTTATTTTTCCTTTTAAAATTTTTCATCCCCAGTGCCAAACCGCAGCTGCAGGTAACAACTCCCTCAGGTTGTTTTGCCACTCCCTGCAGCTGGTCCAAATTCCCTACGGGAACCAAATCGCTTGAGGCTCTATCTCCCGATCCCGCTCTGTCCGAATCCAGCCCGGAGACAACACACTCCCCCAGCTGGGTATGCAATTTCAGAGCCTTCGTTGCCCAATCAGAGTGCACGGTGTGGGTCCCCTCGGTCATTCCAACCTCCTCCTCGGACCGACTCACCTCCTTCCCCAAGCTCCTTTGGGCCCGGTCAAACTCGTCCTCCACGGGACTGTCACAGGTCTCCAGCCACTGTCACATCATACTCATCCTCATCAATAATTTGTGGCCCCGACAGGTCTTTCCCAATAAATACCCGGTCCGGCTCCACCACACGGACCCCAATAATGTTATCCCCTCTTGCTGTGCACCACAGCCTGGTGCTGCAAGGATTCAAATCCGTCCCCCGGTTGGGGTGTTGTGACATCCACACGGTCCCGATAAACCTCCAGGCCATGATGTGGGAAACATCGTCCATTTACCTGTTGACACTACACATCTACCTGTACGCATTCCCCATTTCTTTCAATTGCCATTACCGGTGCAATTCCCAATTTGGCTTCCCCCCGTTCCGATTCAAATTCTGCCACCCTTGGCTTCTCCTGGCCCCACCGGCACCAAATCTCCTCATTTCTCCTTTTAGTTCATTCCCCTGTGACTCCAATCGCTCACTCTGAGCATTCATTTTGTTTTCCAATCCCCCAATTTTATTGTTCATTCCATCCATTTTATTTTCTAACCCATCCTTCATTTCCCGCATACTGTTATTCAATTGCTCGTTCATTCGCTCCATAAATTGCATTAAGGCCTGGTTATCGTTCGGGGCTGCCTTGATAGCGGGGGTAGCTCCACCACTACTCTATACCCCAATTACCTCCGACTCACCTCCTAAACTGACAGAAGCCTCGCCACACACCTCCATTTCACCGACCTCCGACATCCGCTTTGAGGAAGGTCGTTTCCCGCGCGCGTATTTATTTTAACTCCAAAAACAAAATTTAAATTTTCCGAAGATGCGATATCGCGCTTCGTATGCCCAATCGATATGCAAATTTCTCCGCCTCGAATATGAAAATTTTGCATCCAAATGACGGGCGCGATGTACGCCCGACCGTGTCGATCGTAGCCGTGGACAAAAAAAATTGTCCTATGGGCACAGATCCTCATTCTTGACACCAGTTTTGCAGGGTTCAAATCCCACTCCTGACTACCAGTTGTCGTGTGGCTGCCTTTGATTAAAATCAGATGGTCACGGAAGCCGATTGCGAAGGCCTTAGCTCTCGAGGCGAAAACTCAATGGTGGAAAGCTATACAAAATTGCGCGGGATGGAGGGGCGGCGCAAGATCCCTGCAGTCTTACCTGTTAAATAAACCACATGGAAAACTGCGTTCAGATATATATATATATACAGAAAAATAATACAAGGATTTATTCACAAGGATAGCGGGACAGGAAAAGCACGCGCCGGTAATAAATGTCCTAATCGGGACGTCCCCACACCAGATTTCGCATACAGACAAGGGAAAGAATTAAGGAAAATAAAACGTTCGTTATGTTCGGGGAATGTGGGGTGTGGCCTTATCTGTTCATCGTCTTGCCCACGCCGCTCCAAGCTCCGGCGCGGAGAAACCATTCGTCTGCTAGTACGCTTCGCCAGGCCCCGATGCGACTCGCTCCGCTGCACACCACGAGGTCCCGCCCGCTCAGCACCAACACTCGCTCCCTGCACCAACAGCACCACGAAGGGCCAAGCACCACTCCGCACGAAGAAGAGAAGCGCAGAGACCAACATATGTCGTGTAGCGTCAAGAGACAAGCGAAGAAGAACGGGCAAAAAGGGAGAGAGGGCCAGAAGAGAAAGACGTGCAGCGCAAGAGACCAGCGAAGAACCCAAGAGCTGCTAAAATGTCGTGCAGCGCCCCTTTTTTCACCATCGTCGACTCTCCTCCAATGTTCCCTTTCGCTGGCGCCCTCTCATTGGCCGAGTGCCTCCCGCCCCGGTGTTGCTCGCCCCTCTCCCTGCCCAATCAACAGTCCTCCCGGGCGTGGCTCCCAGCCCTGCCACGAGGCTGGCTGCTTGGCTAGCTGGTGGCGTGGCTGGCTGCGGCCCCATCGGCGGCGCCCCGTCCTGGCTTTCTGCCTGTTTGTCTTCCACAGTCTTTGTAAGGGAAGGGAACTAATTAATGTGTGCACTAAGGACTTATCTAATTGTTTATAGGAGTGCGTTGCCATAAGGGACAAAGGAATGATTTCCAGGTCTGACACACACGGGTTTATCTTAGTCCCTACACTATTTAACACCCGAACATCCTTGTATGTTCACAGGTATACTCTTGTCCCGACAAACTGTCTAAAACACAGAACTTATTACAGGGTTCGATTCCCTATCGTGACAATCGAAGCATGTTACCTATACAGATCTACCTGGCTCTAGAATATTCCTTTACCCCCCAGACATAATAGTATTAATCATTAATGTCTTATCTGGCTTTTACTAAAAATGTTTTTTAACTAAGAATAGAATGTTTTTTGTGTATGAAACAATTCCACCATTCATATTATTCTTTCTGTCAAGTCTATGCAGCTGAAAAACATTCATCTTCACCTCTGCATCATTAATACTTTGCTGAAACCATGTCTCCACAATGTCAATTATGTCTTGGACTTCATTATCAACACAGTATTGTAGATCACCTCATTTATCCAAAAGGCACTGCACACTTAAAAAGATGCATTTCAACTCTTTTCTCAAAATAGCAACATAAGTTTTAGACATCGGAACAAGAAACTTTTGACCTGGGAACGTATTTATAGAATTATGCATCTGAATTTTTGAGTGTTTGGTCTCTTTCTGTACCTCCCCCTCTTTTAAAAACACCTCCCCTGTTTGTGTACCTCCCCCACTTTTTTTTGTCTGCCTCTTTCAACTCCACAATGACCTAGTTGTTTTTGACTTTTACCATCTGACCGCATCTTATAGTAAGGTTTTTTTCTTTTTTACCTGCCGTTTGTCACTTAAGCGGGTGTCAATGGAGTGCTTTGTACTTTTCTCGCTCTGTCTTGTTAATATATTGGGAGATACCTACCTTGCTCCATGGACTGGTTTTCAGTAATTTTGCTGCTGCCAGGACTGATCACTTTATATTTCTGACGTCACACATTTTCAGAGTTTGAGGCTGGCTAACTTCAAAGCAGTATACACTGGAGTTAACCAGCCCCAAACCCTGAAATAACTTCAGTTACATGTTACTTCAGTCACACCTGTTACTCGTCAAAAGTCATTGGCGTGAACACTGATCACTCCTAACCTCCCAATAAATGTCCAAAGATATGTTTTGTTCCCCTCTCTCTTCTCTTCACCAAACTCCTCTCTTGATGCATTTCTCTTTCTACCCTCTCTTTTCTCTCTATCCTCATTTTGTGGTGCATGATACCAGATGCTTGGAAGGTCTTTTTATGCGATGTCCCACATGCAACCCAGGGGGAAAGCCCAGGATGTCTTGCTATGTGAGGCTCCAAGACGCGGCCTGAATATATCACGATGCAGACCTCATATTGAGCACTGCATCGCCAGAGTATGGGTTCTGTTTGATCTTGTTCATAGTGGCCACAAAACTTGTATCCACTGATGAGGAAATCCAATTGTGGGTGTTACAGCTTAGAACGTTCCCGACGTTTAATTCCCACATGAATGTAAACCGCTTTTTCGATAACGCCTGATTATAATGAAGTGAAAAGCAAGATGCTTTCAGCTAGTCATGTTAACAGAGATTTGAGGCTCGCTTCCTCAAATGTCATGATTAAGGAGGGACGGAACAACGTTTGCCAACGAAGAACATACAGAGAGAGGTAGAATTTTACCAAACTGACTACATGGCTGCCATCTTTCTTCAAACCTCTTGTGATGTAAAGTTTGAAAAATACAAGAAAAATACAAACAAAGCTTTTATTTGATGTTATACAGATAACTTAATGATCGAGCCTCAGGTCCAAATAAACAAAAAGATAAAAACAACAAACCAGAACAATCACCTGGGGTTAGTGTGCAAGCTAGAACTTTAAGCCTAAGTCACACATAGGCGGATTTGTCGGCGACTACTGGCGACTGGAAAAATCGCCACCACCCGCCGACAATCGTAATGAAACCGTAATGGACGGTCTTCTGTAGTCGTGGTTATCCTCCCCAGGTCGGCTGCAGTCGGCAAGAGCCGCAAAGGGGCCAAATATTTTTTTAAATGTTTAAAAACGGCGCGCTCAGTCGTCCTCAAAAAAGATCCGCCATGCTGTCGTGATGGAACCGCCATGCTGTCGTCAGTATCCGTAATAAGACCGTAAAGCGGCCGCAACCCAGTCGCTCATAGTCTTCCGCAATCGCCCCACCAGCTAGCACGGCAGAGATGCGAATGCCATACGGCCTTCCTGCGGCATCTTCCCGACTACGGGCCGACACTGTTGCGGCTGCATATCGACTACAGAAGAACTGCCACGTCTCCCCTGCGGCTATGGGAGACACGACGACAGCAGTAGGACTAGTGGCGGGCGAGTTATGGCCATTGGCGACAGAGATACGACTGCCTGGCGACTGCATTACGACATACCACGATTCCATGGCAAGACAGGATGGTGTGAGGGTCTCCGTGGTGAGGTCCTGTGGTGCCGACAAGGATATGGCTTTATTGTTTGGACTTGGGACTTTTGGGAACTTTATTTTTGGGACTTTGGTCCTTTGGAAACTTTATTTATGGGACTTGGGACCAGTGGAAATAATTTGTTGGATTTTATTTCCATTCTCTCTCCCTGCAGAAAAGTTTGATTATTACATTACAATGATACATCTTTATTCACTTTTTTTTTTTTTTTTTTTTTTTTGTATACAAGATCGAGGCTCGTGAAAGAGCGAACATTAATCACACAGAAAGACAAACCGACACATAAAACATATAACATCGGGAGCGGTAGACAAGATGGGGAGAGAGGGGGAAGGACACAAACACAACATTTGAGAGCAGGGACCGAGAGACATGGAGACATCGAGAGGTCTGAGAGAGGCCGAGGGCTTTGGGGGGGGGGGGGCAAGGGAAGGGGGCGGTGGGAGAGGTATAAAACATATGGACACTGCCAGGACTTCCAGGAAAGAAGTTGGAATTTCAAACAAGGTGGATCTGGGGTGAATTAGCGGGGGTAGAAAAGATCAAGGTTTTGGATGGGGGAAGATAAGAGATGGTGGTGAACAGCTGTTTTAAAGACCTGGAGGGAGGAGTGGGATTGAAGGGAGTGAGGGAGTTTGTTCCAGAGGCGGGAGAAAAGAGGAATGAAAGAGTGAAGGTGAGCAGAGAGCCGAGATTTCGGCAGTTTAACCACCAGAGGGTTGCTGGCAGATCTTGTGCGACCTGTAGGAATATTTGGGGACAGAGCACAGAGAGAGCTGGGGGTGCAAGGCCGGAGAGGAGTCGGTAGAAGACAGAAAGACCACCTACCTGCCTGCGGTGAGTGAGTGAAAGGCCCTCAGAGATAGCTTCATCGCGGGAGATTCCAATAATTCTGAAAGCTTTGGTTTCAACAGCGTGAAGCCGAGCTAGGTGTGAGGCAGGAGCACCGGCCCATAGGGGAGAACAGTATTCCATTGAGCTGCGGATGAAAGCCTTGTATGTGGTGAGGAGCTCAGGTGTGCCGAGGAAGGACTTCGCACGACGGAGGATGCCCAGTCGGCGACTGGCTTTGGAGGCCAGCTTGGAAATGTGGTTTTCCCAAGAAAGATCATGGCAGATAGTGAGACCCAAAATCTTGAGCGACAGAACTTCTTGGAGAGGATTGTTGAGAAAGTAGATGGGAGGGTTGTCCAGTCGATCTTTTCGGAGAGACATAGTAAGAGTGTGAGATTTGTCAGGATTGAAAGACATGTTCCACTTGTTTGACCAGTCTGTGATTTTGTCCAGGTCTTCAGAGAGTGAGGAGGCAGCAGACTGCCGATCTGAGGGAAGAGGAATGGAGCGGCAGAGAGTGGAGTCATCAGCAAAGAGATGGAGAGGATTTTCGAGAGAGTCAGAGAGATCATTGATGAAGACCAGAAAAAGCACGGGGCCCAGAACACTGCCTTGGGGAACTCCAGCCTGAACAGGAAGAGGAGATGAGAGAAACCCATTCAGGGCCACACGTTGACGACGACTAGAGAGGAAGTCCGCCAGCCATGCGTGGAGATTTCCATGGATACCAAAGGAGGAGAGTTTGGTGAGCAGAGCGGGGTGCCAGACCGTGTCGAAGGCACGTGATATGTCGAGGGAGACAGCTCTAATTTCCTGTTTGGCATTGAGGACCTCCATCCATTGTTGAGACAGCAGAAGCAGCATGTCCAGAGTAGAGTGACCTGGTCTGAAACCAAATTGATGATCAGAGATCAAGCCATTGGAGAAGAGGAAAGATTTCATATCCGAAGCAATGATGGATTCCATGACTTTGCTGATAATTGGGAGAAGGCTGATTGGTCTGTAGTTGCTAGGATCTGTTTTTGCACCTTTTTTGTGCAAAGCGGTGATGTTGGCTGATTTCCAAGCAGATGGCAGTTGACCTTGAGCAAAAGAGAGGGTGAAGAGAACAGAGAGAGGGTGAGATAGAGCGGCAGAGCAGGATTTTAGGACCCGTGGGCTGATGCCGTCGGGTCCAGTTGCAGAATCAGAGTCGAGGGTTGACAGAAACTTTTCCACCTTGTCAGGAGGAAAGGACACGGAGTCCAGGAGCAGCAGGGTACGACTGGGTATGGTGGGTACAGAGAGGGATGGGTTTGGGACACAAGATTTAGAGGCAAACACAGAGTTGAGGCATTCAGCTTTTTCACATGCGGAGTCAGCTGTGTAGCCGTTTGAGGTAAGGGAGGGGATGGAGGGGGAACAAACACCAGAAACGGATTTGACCAGACACCACCAGGATTTGGAAGAGGGAGACAGATAAGAGAGTTCGGTCTTGAGAACGGAGAGATATTGTTTCCTGGCTCTCCTGAGGGTGGACACACACTTGTTTCGGGCTTTGTGAAAGGAAATGAGATTTCCTTCCGTTGGATTTGCTTTCCAGGAGACGAAGGCAAGTTGTTTCTGGGCAACAGCCTCACCACAAGATTCCGTGTACCATGGTCGGGAGGAAGGGTATGACAACTGAAGACGAGATGGGATAAATCTGTGCATGAGAGAGAGCAATTTACTTTGGAAGAATTCCCAGGATGAGTTGATGTCAGAGGTGGTAGAGATGGGAGACCAGTCCAGATGATTGATGGCTGCTTGAAGACCGTGCCAGTTGGCCTGAGTGAAATGCCAGACTCGTCGACGCTGAGCAGGCTCCCTGAGGATGGTCAGAGAGATGTCCACTTTAACAAGGACATGATCAGATGATCCGATCGGAGGAGAAGAAGAGCAGCAGACATTTTCAGGGAAGTTAGTCATAACCAAGTCCAGAAGAGAAGATGTTCCGTTGACTGAGATCCGGGTCGGGAAATTGACAGATTGTGTCAGTCCCAGTGAGTCGCAGAAGTCCTTTGCTGAGGAGCCATGGCTGGTGAGAGAGGTACCCACACCAAGCCAACTGGCATGATGACAGTTGAAATCACCACATATGAGGAAGAGAGAGTTGGGATGAGTAGATAGAAGTTGGTCCATATCATCAGACAGCGAGATGTAGATGGAGTCATCACTGTTTGGTGGACGGTACAACACACATATGAACAAGAGGTGGGAGCGAAGGGGAAGCCGTAGCCAGAGGTATTCCTGGGGGTGAGGTGGAGAGAGTGCAGTGCAGGGCGAGTGAGGAAGAGTTTTTGATAAAGATAGCAACCCCGCCTCCAGGACGAGGCTCAGGTCTATCATACCGGAGGAGGGAGTAGCCCGGGAGAGATACTATGGAATCAGAGACATCATAAAGGAGGAAAGTTTCTGTTAAGCAGATCACATCTGGTTTGACAGAAGCAACCTGTATGGAGAGATCAGTTAAGTTTGAACGAAGGCCCCGGATGTTTGAGGTCCATACCGTTAATGAAGAGGAAGGGGGAGCATCAGATACAGAACAGGGGGGGAGGAGGGGTAGGGTAAGATGTGGAAGAGGTGGAAGAGGTAGGGAGAGCTGTTGATGGTGTGTCAGAGATTTCAGAATAGCTCGGAGAAAGGGAAGGATGGGGCGGACAAAAGGTTTGATGGTGATTGGGTGAGCCACAATGAGGTGTTATTTGAGGAGGGGGAAGAGCGAGGCAGAAGGTTGGGGGAGATGGAGGTGAGAGTTTGAAGGGGGAAGAAGCGGGGAGG
The DNA here is from genome assembly GCF_964187855.1 of Myxine glutinosa. Classification (NCBI taxonomy): domain Eukaryota; kingdom Metazoa; phylum Chordata; class Myxini; order Myxiniformes; family Myxinidae; genus Myxine; species Myxine glutinosa. Next base: position 175,417,451 of record NC_136261.1, read on the forward strand.
ACGCTTTGAGGAGGGGGAGTGAGAGGGGGGAAATTGAGAAGCAATGAGGGTGGGGAGATTTGAAGGGGAGGGGTGAGGGGGCGTCTTGGCGGGGAGGGGTGAGGGGGTAGTTTAGGAGGGAGGGGGCAAGGGGGGAGATTTGAAAGGGATGGGTGATGGGGAAGATTTGGAGGGGAGGGGTGATGGGGAAGATTTGGAGGGGAGGGGTTATGGGGAAGATTTGGAGGGGAGGGGTGAGATTGGATTTTTGAAAGTGTACGATTTATGGGAAACGAACATTTATTGCAAAATGAGTTTCTTGTGACCTTCGAGTTAAAAATACGTTTAAGGACGCTGGATGGAGGATGGAGTGCAGGAGAGTTTAGGGAATGTAGAAAAAAGGCACTATAGGAGATGGATATTTTTTTTGGGATGAATTGATTTGGTGAGCAAGTCGAAAGCAGCCTTTTAAAGAAGAAGAAGAAAAAGGTGTTATAAAATATGACGGAATACATAACTTGAGGGGAAAGTGTAAACATTGAAGGTTAATGAGTGAAAACTATCTGGGGAAATGGGGGAGAAACACGTGGTCGAAGAACGAACGAACGAATAAGAATGAATAAACGAATGAGAACAGAGAAGGGAATTTTTTTTTTTTTTTTTTTTTTTTTTTTTTTTGAGTTGAGATCTACACAAGGAAGTAGGCTATGGGTGAAAAGACTGGGAATACAGAGAACGAAAGTTATTGGATCACAAACGACGGACCGCTGAGAGAAAAACAAAGCCTCAAGGTTGTACAGTGCACACTGTACAAGGCCTCAAGACACGACACGAATTAACACGATTTTCAATACAGGTATGAAAGATTTGCACCGAAAAATCTTCGTCGGGGCACAATATACGTACAACACCATAAATAAATACAGTTTTAACGAAAATACAAATGGGAACAATCACTTAACTTCGATTTCAAATCGTTCGCGACGCGGCAAAGGCCTTGCTCGCGACACGGCAAACAGACGATCAATTTATGAAAGATAAACACCGAGAAACAACCAAAGTTGCACACAATAACTTCACACACCGAAAGATAAATACAGTTTCGACAAAATACAATTGTGAACAGACTTAACTTCGAAAAACGTGGAGACCGTGTGGAGCTTCGAAAATCCCTCCCACCGTCTCCGAGATCTCGCGAGATCCCTTTGTTATTGTACATCAAACATCTTTATGCTTCATGTCATACATCATTGAAATGAATAAAGTGAAATGTAAAATAGAGAAATAAAGATTTTAAAAGTTGTGTGAATCGTCTCCAATCGCCGGCGGTCTTATTGCAGTCTTGCGGACGTCGGAGTAAACCGCCACCCGGCCCCAATGCAGTCGCCGCGATCCGCCATCGGTCGTAATCTAGCCGCCAGACTGTCGCCACGCTGCCGCCGTGCATCCGCAATGCAGTCGTCGTCGATCTTCAACAGTCGCCATCCCACTCGGGGCGTCGTCGCAATGCAGTCGCAATGTGGCCGCCTGCAGTCGCCATACTGCCGCCTGACCATATTTGACCGCCCAAAATCGCCAGTAGTCGCCGAAAAATCTTGATCGCCGGCAATCGCCAGTAGTCGCCAAAATATCCGCCTATGTGTGACTTAGGCTTTAATGGTTTAGTCCTTCACACATTTTATTGTTTTATAATAGCTTCAATCAACAAAATGAAAAAAAAAAAACCCATAAAATATAATGTTTTTGGGCGAGGCCTGTATATCTGACTTTCATGTGACAGCAGCAGTTGACTTCCATTAAATTGTTCAAAGAATACATTAATTTTGACGATTACCAGGAGATAACTTTTCACATTTCAAACAAGGAGATGTGACAAAATGAGAGTGACAAAGTCCAAATATTACACATCTTTGAAATTGTCCATTTCAAGTACTCATATGAGTGTTATCAGTCTTAACATAAAAGTAAAAAAGAATAATAACTCGGTTAAAGTTTAAATTATTGTTGAAGTATTGCGTTGACGCATTCTTTCAAATTTTTTGAAAGGAGATGATTTTTAAAGTTCTTTATTCACAGTTATTGATTTTTGTCAGTCCACAAATTTAATTTCCACTCCTCATGTATTGGCAATAACTGCAGTAAGTGTGAATGTGCTAAATCAAAAGGAATAAAAATTGCTCATTGTAACCAAAAGAAATGGAAGATCAAAAATATTGATTCGTTTTTGAAGTAAGGGGTAATAGTTAAATGCAGGCCTTAGATGGTGTGTACAGAATATTTGCCTTTTTGCTTTAGAACATCTTATATTATGTATTTTAGTGTTTCTTTAAAGTAAGGAGTCACTGTTGTTGCCACTGTAAAAATGTTGCGTGTAAGAGAGATGGGAGTCTGTGCTTTTAAAATAGCAAGGGTAAGGGTTCATTTCTTTGTTCTCCTCTGTGTACACAGCAGTGTGTGGTAGAACACCCCTTCCTCCCACCCCTTCACACCCCTTCCTCCCACCCCTTCACACCCCTTCCTCCCACCCCTTCACACCCCTTCCTCCCACCCCTTCACACCCCTTCCTCCCACCCCTTCCTCCGACCCCTTCACACCCCCTTCCCTCCGACACCTTCACACCCCTTCCCTCCGACACCTTCACACCCCTTCCTCCCACCCCTTCCTCCCACCCCTTCACACCCCTTCCTCCCACCCCTTCACACCCCTTCCTCCCACCCCATTCACACCCCTTCCTCCCACCCCTTCACACCCCTTCTTCCCACCCCTTCCTCCCACCCCTTCACACCCCTTCCTCCCACCCCTTCACACCCCTTCCTCTGACCCCTTCACACCCCTTCCACTGACCCCTTCACACCCCTTCCTCTGACCCCTTCACACCCCTTCCTCTGACCCCTTCACACCCCTTCCTCTGACCCCTTCACACCCTTTCCTCTGACCCCTTCACACCCCTTCCTCACACCCCTTCCTCTGACCCCTTCACACCCCTTCCCTCCCACCTCTTCACACCCCTTCCCTCCCACCTCTTCACACCCCTTCCTACCACCACCCCTTCACACCCCTTCCTCCCACCCCTTCACACCAGGGGTGGGAGGTGTAACAGAGCTCTTCCAGGTCTCAGTGTGTGTGTGTGTGTGTGTGTGTGTGTGTGTGTGTGTGTGTGTGTGTGTGTGTGTGTGTGTGTGTGTGTGTGTGTGTGTGTGTGTGTGTGTGTGTTGCCCATGGAGATGTTCCGTCTTTGTCCAATGTATTAATATCATTAAGAGAACCATCACATGCGTCTTTCAGAGGGAGTAGTTTCTTCAACTCTACCAGTGAAGGTGGTCTGATATTTTAGACTTATTTTGTCACTAGAGCCAACACTTTAAATTACTAGAAGTTAGAACCCGTTTTGTCCTACTACTGGCAGTCAATCTAGAAGATGGAACACTACGAAATATAAGTTCCCTCCAATCTCTATGAGGCAGGTGTGGAGGCTCGGCCTCATCCTGTATTAATATGTCTGAGTTTACATCTCCCTAGCGCCAGGTAATCATTGCAGATCATTCAGGGGTGCTAAAATCCTTGGGTTTAGATGGGCCAACAGACTTTAAGAATTGCTCTGTGTAATGTTTTAAATCTCTACTACTAAATTATAGACAGCTACAATAAAAGGAGGAACCTGCAACATCATAAAACCGTAGCTACAAGCGTAAGCTTTTTGGAAATGCCCCTATACTCTGTCCCACAAATGTGAATTGTTATTTCGTTTTACTTACCCTTGTACAGAGTATGAAAATAACCCTTGAAAACCTTGAAAGTTAGAACGAGGAGAGAATCTTTCAGCATTTAAAAGTGGTCGTTAGTTCCACTACATAGGTACAGAAATTAAGAGCACAGCAGAGTCATTATCAATAAGAGATGGACAAGGTATATAAGTGAAGTAAAAGACATCAATGCGCATCTGGCACAAATTGCACTGAAACTAAATATGAAATACAAGGAGAGCTCATCCAAGTATCACAGTAACCTTAGCACAGGATGATGATAAAGTGGAAAAATGTATAATAAAGCAAAATAAATGCTGAAAGCATCAAAAGCACTTTACAACTTAATAATAATGGGTGACTTCAATGAAAAAGTTAGACACAAGCAAGATGGAGAGGAATAAGTAATGGGAAACTTTGGTATGGGCACAAGGAGGAGTAAGGTGGCTTAATGAAATATTTTGGAAATAGCGTTACCTGGTGGACAAAAGTGCCAAATGTTTCATTAATGTTCCTCACGTCATAGTGATTAATGTTAAAAGGATAGTCACCCAGAAATAGTACAACGAGATCCCAGTAGGGGAAACTGAAATTCAACATAGGATATTACCCACAGATATGACATATAGTGCTCAGTAGGTCTTTATATAACAACAGTTATTGGAAAAACATCAACACCAAACAGTCAAAAATGCATGGAATTAAACTGATGTAGATGTCACCTGTACATTTATTCGCGGTAAATAAAAAGAGTATACAACAACACAACATGCATTTTAAGGCCATTTTCCCTGCTAGAGCGGGGGTTAGCCTTGCGATCCCCATGACAATCTTCTCCATCTTGCCCTATTGTCTGCATCTCTCCTTGTTAACCACCTTGCCCGCATTTCTTCTTCCACCATCTTTAGCCAAGTCTTTCTCGGTCTTCCCCGTCCTCTACTTCCTTCTGCATTCATTTCCATCACTCTTCTCAACCAGTCACTTTCATCCTTCCTCAACACATGACCAAACCATCTCAACCTGTTCCTCTTCACAGCATCAATCACAGGCTCTATTCCCATCATATTTCGCTATATTCCCATCATCTTAAGCAATTCATCATTTGTCTTCCTCTCTCTCAACGATACTCCGCACATCCATCGAACCATTCGCATTTCCACCCTTTCCAACCTTCGTTGCTGCTCTACGTTCATTACCCATGTCTCGCTCCCATAAATCATAACACTTCTCACACATGCAGCATACACCTTTCCCTTCAGCTTCAACGACACTCCCCTCCTCATCAGCACGCTACTCATTTCCCGAAACTTCTTCCATGCACATCTCACTCTAGCAACCGTTGCCGAGTCTGATCCACCTTCTCCATTCAGCATGTCTCTGAGGTAGCAAAATGTTTTCACACCTTCCAGCTTCACGCCATCTCCAAGATCCAACTCAACATTTCCTCCATCTGCAGCTCCCTCTGTGCACACCTTACATTTGAATGTAGCTGCCACACTGGTTAATGACCCTCTCAGACCACGACATTTTTGATGAACCCACTCAGCGCACATTGTACATTGAATGGAGTTCACTCCGGCACCCTTCCTGCACACAGCACAGGGCCACTTCCCAGTTCTTTCCACCTCACCACATGCTTTACCACTTGCAATTACCTTCGTCTTTCCGATATTCACCTTCAGACCTTTTGTCTCCATACATTCCTTCCACTTGTTCATCTTTTCCTTCAGTCCATCCATACTTTCGGCAATCAACACCAGATCATCTGCATACAACAACTCCCACGGTAAACCCTCCTTTACGTTCTGAGCCAGCACCTCCATCACAGCTACAAATAGTAGTGGACTTAGTACCGACCCCTGATGCACTCCCACCTTCACCTCAAACTCACCACTGTTCCCATCTTTCGTCCTTACAGCTGTGCGCGCTCTTTTGTACATTGCCATCTCGACTCTGATCAACCATTCCTCCACTCCTAACTTCCTCAATGCCCATGTCAATACTTTGCGTGGAACCCTATCGAATGCTTTCTCCAGATCAACAAACCTAAGAAACAACTTCTGCCTCTTCTCCATATACTTCTGCAACTGCCTCACAATAAAAAGTGCGTCTGTCGTTCCTCTTCCTGGCATAAATCCAAACTGCATTTCGTCGATCTTCACTTTCTTCCTTATCCTCCTCTCCAACACCCTTTCCAATACCTTCATTCCATGCTCCAATAACTTTATTGCTCGGTACGAGCCACACTCCAGAGGGTCACCTTTCCCCTTGTATAGAGGGACGAGGGTACTCGGTTCCCAATCCACTGGAATGCGGCCTTCTTTCACCACCAGATTACAGATCTCTGTCATTCTCTTCACACCCCAACTTCCTGCTGCCTTCAACATATCTCCCACAACTCCTGTCGGCCCTCCGCTTTTCTACTCTTCATTGCTTTTATCGCTTCCTCAACTTCCTTCTCAGTTATCTTCTCTGCCAGTCCTAAAATTGGGTTACTCTCTATGTTGCCATCCCATTCATTCTCTGTATTCAACAGCATTTCCATATATCTTTTCCATCTTACTTTAATTCCATCTGGGTCCACAACGAATTGTCCCACTTCATCCAAGCAAGCAACTCACCCCCATCACATCACACGTCTCTTTCGCTATCTGCTTTGCAATCCTGAATACTGCTCTCTGACCCTCTTCCGAATCCAAGCATTCTCCGAACATTTTCCTACATGCCTCCTGCGCCTTTGCTACCTCTTTCTTTGCAGCCTTCTTGGCTGCCTTATAACTTCCATGCTCTGCTGTTTCTGCTCCCTTACCCTTCGCCTTCTGCCACTCCTTGAACTTCTTCCTCTTCTCGTCAATCCTCTTTCCAACTTCATCATCCCACCACCATGTTTCCGAGTGCCTCGGTGGTCCTTTTGTCCATCCACATACCTCACCAACGGCTCCCAACAGACTAGCTTTCATTGACATCCAACCACTTTCAAGCTCAACCACATCATCCTCTACCCTACTCAGCCTCGTTTTTAATGCCTCCCTTACTGTCACCACTTTAAACCTCCACACCTTCATTCTCGGTTGGTACTTCACCCGCCGAGCTCTCCTCGCACCTTTCACCCTTATGTCGCAGACAACCAAGTGGTGCTGTGAAACAGCCTCCTCCCCCGGGATCACCTTTGTGTCCCAGAGGTGACCCCTATCTCGCCTACGCACCATCAGGTAGTCAACGGTTGTCGTCGACCCACCTGACGTGTATGTAACAAGCTTATTATCCTCTTTCTGGAACTGAGTATTACAAATCAACAAATCAGCTTTCACCTTCTCCATTTCTCACACCATATCTGTAACCCCCATGAACTCCCTCAAAACCATCCATACTCCTTCCCACATGTCCATTTAGGTCTCCTCCTACCACAACAACTTCCTCATCTTTCACGTTTTCCATCAGCTTCTCTATCGCACACCAGAACTTGTCCTTCTCTTCATCGCTCCGACCAACCTGCGGAGCATATCCCGAGATGACGTTCACCAAGAGCTTTTCCAATCATCATTGTCACCATCATCAACCTATCACTCACTCTAGTCACACTCACCACACTGTCTACAAACTCCTCAGAAAACAGGACACCAACACCATTCACGCCCTCCAGGCACCCTTGCCACACAAACTTGTATTTCTGTCCCTGCCTACCCTTCACCATTCTCACACCACTTCCCTTCCATCTCGTCTCTTGCACACAACATATGTCCACTCTTCTTCTGACCAATACTTCCACCACTTCTCCTGATCTCCCTGTCATTGTCCCTACATTCCATGTCCCAAAGCCGCCTTGCTAGAATGACCAAAGACAGACTCGTTGAATTTGCAATAGTCAACAAACTGAAAGTAAGGAAGATGTCCTGCTATGCACGATGCTTGCAAAATCCAAGTAAACAATAGTTGCCATGGAAATAGCAATTTAACAATTTCGAAAATTTGACCAAGTGTTTTACATGATCAATTGTTATGCATATAATTTGGCATATATACATTTTGTAAATCCGGCCTAGTATGTGTTTTACATCTTATGGATGGCCTTGACCTTGAGCATTGAATAATTTTGACCAAATACTACCCACATGTACTGTACTTTCATTAGCCTGGTGTTGGCTTAGCGGTTAGGGTGCCGGCTTGGGATCCTAGGATCCTGGGTTCGAATCCCGATCGATCGCTGAATTAACGCCAGAGGGGTTGACTCAACCTGTCATCCTTCCGAGGTTGGCAAATTGAGTACCAGCTTGCTGGGATGAATGATCACGGTGTGTACCCAGATTTAGAATAGGTACACCGTATCCCTGCGCATCGTAAGAGGCGACCAAGGGTTGGCGTCAGGAAGGGCATCCGGCCATAAAAACATTGCCTCAAACAGGGAACCATGTTTGTCATGGGGGGGGACTAACCCCCGCTCTAGCGGGGAAAATGGCCTTAAAACGATCATTTATTCATTTCATTCATGTACTACAAAATTCAAACGTACATCAATAAGCTGTGTACTTTGAATTTGACATATTAAAAAAAAATGTTTTGAGGTATGGTAATAATAATTTCACAAAAGGTCCCATTTGATTATAATGGGGTGAAATTGTTGTCATGGAAACGATTGACATGACAAAATGACTAAATCAATCGTTCTGAGTTTTGGTGAATCAATTATGTGCCACAATATGCAAATCCTGTTCAAATTTTAAGTTAATAGACTGAAAATTGATGCTTTTATCTGACCTGCTTTGACCTTTTGATCTCAAACATTTGGCTTCAGTGACCAAATATCTAATGAGTAGCAATCACCATTATTTATTTATTATGTGAGCTAGCAGTAAACCCTTAACTGTAGTGTTTTTGACAAATCATGGACAAATTCTCCATGTAGTGATTTAGTTATCACAAGGCTCAATTTCAACCAATCAGTTTTTGAGCTGAGTTATGACGGCTATCTCGCACCTCGAGCTATTTGTTGTTTCTCGTGCACCACTAATAATGGTGCAGAACTGCAAAACGATGGACAAAAGTGTTGTTTTTTTTTATAACTCACTAGTTTACATAGATGCAGAATGATTAATAAAAGAAACACTGACAGATTACAAAGGGAAACGATTTAAGAGATTAATAGGGGAGGAATGGTGTGGGCTTTAGACACATTACAGAAGGGAGGGGTCATGTTAAATGTTTAATCCGCTTCAATGCAGCAGGAGATTTCAATGTAAAGCTGATTTATATTTATTTTACATGTTTATTTCAATCGTGATATGTATATTTTTGGCTGCCGCCAATCTTCTTCCATATTGTCTCGAAGCCCGGGAACCTAACTCCCTTTTCCCATAGGCTCTTGCATTTATCTATCACAGTTTTGAATATTATGGCATTTACCAGGAATGTAACCCCTACCCTCTCCACCTCCCCCTCTCACCTCCCAGATATATTTATGGGTTGGTTTACTGTTTTTCCATCACAGAGACAAACTTCTCTTTAAATTACATAGAGAAAATAAATGTATGGGCCATGGCAACAGCACACATACACAAGTCGGCCTACAGATAGAGTGATGGGATGATAAAAATTATAAAACACTAGCCGAAAGCACCCAGCGTTGCCCGGGTTCTTTTTGAATGAATTTACTACTATAATTCTGCTTTTACTCGTGTGCTGTAGAAGATTGACTACTATAATTTAGCTCGGCTTTTAATTGCGAAATGGGCTCAGCCCGGCCGAAGCGGCCTCGACCGACCTCGCCACCTAGCCTATAACCTTCCCGGGCCAGTCCCGACATTTTTAGTTTTTTTTGAATGAATTTACTACTATAATTCAGCTTTTACTCGTGGCCGTAGACGATTGACTACTATAATTCAGCTCAGCTTTTAATTGTGAAATAGGCCCGTCCTGGCCGAGGTGGGCCTCGACCGGTCTCGCCACTGCGCCTAAAACCTTCCCGGGGCTCGTCCCAACATTTTTGGTATTAGAGGTTTCCTCCTATCTTTCACCGTTCAGGACATTAGCTTGTGCAGACAAACAAACAAAAACTTTCTTTTATATATATAATAATAATAATAATAATAATAATAATAATGATATATATAAAGAGAAGATAGAAGATAATGTCATAATAATAATAAGAAGAGGAAGACGAGATTAACCGTCTCTAACTTGGACAGAATGCACAATAAAGATTTTTTTAAAATGTTTCCCATCAATAATCACGAGCATTTAATGTATCATACTGTTCTATTAATATATTTTACTAATAGTTTTCAATTTAATAGAATGAAAATATCCCAATCACAAACTTGTTGGAAAAAGTACTTGTGAAAATAATTAAGATATATCACAAATGCATGAATTTAGATCAGGCCAAGAAAAATACTGCTGAAGTTCTTAACTTCCTGTTAACTCCATCTATTACAAGCTTAATTTGTTAAAAAAATGGTTGAAAACTCATGTTTGGATAAACTTTGCAGGATATATGCTTGTCTTTGTAATTTAGTCATTTATCCCATTGCTCTCCAGAACATGATCTCTCAGTTGAAACCACTTTAATAATTCAGTGTGAGAGAGACGTTTACCATGGCAGCAGTGTGGTGATTAAGACAAGCAAACAAAGTCAAAAGCAGAACACGACAGCAAGCAATAGAATAAACACGTTCTCAAATACAGTGCTATGACTTCGAACCTCGAACCCAGTCCTCCAAATGGCCAATGTTCTACAGCTTCACCTTCCAAGATCGGTGATTCTTCAGCATTTCCATTTTCTTCAACGACTGTAACTACTCCTATTTGCACTCTTCCAGCTACCCCAACTCGTTCACCTGATCCGACTCCTGCTGCTTCAGCTCCTGCTATTCTGGCTCCTGCAGCTACTCCAAGTTATCCTGCTGCTCAAGCTCATACAATGGATCCAATTTTTCAAGCACCTTCAACTACACAAACTCCAGCAACTGTCCCAAGTGCTCCTACATTTCAAAGCGCTACAGTGCTTTCAAGTTCCCCGAATAATCGATGTCAATCGGCTTCTTCAAATGCTCAAACGAACCCACTTTTGGAAACTTATTGTGGTGGTAAGAATGATTTTTCATTTGTCCCTCTGTACGATAGAGCTGCAATACAGAGAATTTGAGTGCAAGTTCAATAGCTTGTGATTATTATAATTACTATGGTATGTATTGTTTGGAGCATTTAAATGCTCCAGCAACATTTAAAATGCATGTTGTATGTTGTTGTGTATTGTTTGGAGCTATGTAATGCGCAGTTCATGTATACGTGTAACTGTGAAGGTCTAAGGAAGTCCATAGGTCAAGGATGAAACTTTACTTGAGGCTATCTGCTCTTTTATATTGGTTGCAAAATCGATAGAATAGTTACGCGGTTGGCTGTGCTTTTTAGTTCTTTGAGTAACTGGTAAATTGTAAATACTAACTGTATTGATTGAGTGCGAAATTGATTTAATGTCAAAACTAGAAAGTATATGAAAATGAAAAGCCCTTCCTTGTCCGTTTGTACTCAGACATCTTCTTCTTCTTCCATATGCTCAAAATAAAGAAAACAGTAAAAAAAAAATACAAAATGAAAATTGATGATTTTATGCAGCCTTGATCTTTGACATTTTCATCTAAAAAAAAAATCGACTCCTACCATTTGATTGGTGAACAAATTCAGTGACCTGATAAGTTAATTCTTTAAATTTCAGGTCAATCGTATGTGATGCTGATATTTGACCTTTTGACCAAATTATTAATTTGCCTTGTCCATATTATCAAAATTAAGCGTTTTTGAAAATTTGATGACAAAACTCAAATGGTAAATTGAAATTTCAAGTCAATTGTATGAAAATAGATGGTTTTATGTGACGCTGACCTTTGACCTTTTGACAAAAATATTAATTTGGGCATATTATCTGCGAGTCTGTATCATCATGAAACTGGTGAAAATTTCATGACAATAGCTCAAATGGTATAAAAAAAAGTTACCACACACGCACACACACACACACACACACACACACACACACACACACACACACACACACACGATTACAAAACCGCAGGGGATGGGCTAATTATATATCTATCTATGTTATAAATCAGGAGTGTCCATCCTTCCACTACTCCCTCAGTTTTGGGTCTAGCCCCGCCAAACCTGAGTAACCTTTTGGGGTCCTGGTGGGTGTCCTAAAGTGGGTGGGAGGTTTCATAAATTCTCAATACAATTATGATTTTGAGTTTTGTTTGTACGAAGTGTTTCGTATCCGCACTTTCTCGCTTGCAGATTCGTCTGCATTGGTTATCACATTAGAATGGCATTTATCTTTACCTCGACTGTTTGTAACTACTGTATTTTGTCATATTAATAGTATCGTATTAATTTGTGATTGGAATGATGCTGTTTGGAATGAAAATATGGAGATTGAGTTTAAAGGAGACTAAGGAAATGATGTGTTTCAACCTGTGACATTCGTGGATTTGGCATTTGCAGTTTCGCCATTGACAATGTGTAGAAACATTCAGCTGCAGTAAGTTTTTTTTGTTTTTTTTGCCAAATCACTCATGAAACGGCTGACCATGCCTGCCGATGGACTGAAGGTGGCACAGAAATGGTGAATTTATTGGTTCATGGTTTGGCATTCACTGTTTACGCATTGCATTGTCTGACTGCTTCCGGCCTCCCACCCATGCGAGGCACAGGTACCTCGCTAGTATATATATACGTACATGTTCCTCATAATTATATATTACAAATGGTCCCCTGTTAAAATTTCAAGTTAATTGAAAGTGTTGAGGAAATGACTGAGGGGTTAACATTCCTTAGTATCGATTAGTTACCGCAGTCGTTAATGTCTTAGAGTAAGCGTAAGGGAATTAGTCATGATATTAGATTTGCGTCACTTTGTTTCACAAGACGACGACATCCACCCCCCAATGCATGTGTCTACAAACTGCGAACACTGAGCATTCATTTAATGCTTTGAGCCACTGGGAATCTGTCCTTTATGTCCTTTTTAAGCATTCCAATAGGTGTTGAAGCGCTAGTTTCATTGGAAAATGCCTGCAGGGCATTCCAAAAAGGGGGAGGGCCATCTTCAGGTGACAACTAGGAGGGCCGGTCCTACTCCCATCAAACAGGCCTTTCGGTCAATGGTGAGTGAGAGGGGAGGGGCATAGTACGTCATAGGCGAGGTGGGGGCCAGAGGCTATAATGGCGGGTGCGCCTGGCAGAAGTCCAGGAGATGCCTGAACTCAGCCTGGGGAGAGACTGTCGGTTCTGTGGAGCTGCACGCCAGATCCATACCCTCACCCAGCCGGCCAAGCATCTCCACCTCCTCACAGGTGTCAGACGGCCTGCAGACCGCAGCTGCTGACAAAGCTGATTCGCAGCTGCTCATGCCTCGTCGAGACCTGTGGTGTCCTGCCAGGCATTGCCCTGCATTTCTGTCTTTGGGTCGCTTGCTGTTGTCTATCTATTGTATGAATGTGGGCCTGATAAGATAAATAATTAAGAGGTTTCATGGGCGCAACTTTCCATAGAGGGTAAAGAGGTTCATTGTTGGTTTGATTGTTGCTATTGCTTATTTTGCATTCCCTCCCACATGTACCATTACAGCAACCTGGTCTTGGGTTGAATTCAAACTGTCATCGTTGTTGCAATTTGAGTAATTCCGTGGGCTCATCCAGACCATGCCGTGCACCTCAGTGGATTCTCTCAGCTGATAATTATCGATTAGACATGTGGCTAAAAGATCGCAATGCATTGGCTGACTTGACTGCCCCCACTGGCATGGTATCAGAGTGGAAATACCTATGACCTGGTCCCGGACAGCCGAACCAGCTCCCGTTGCAGCCACAGTTGACACGGCCCACCGAGATTTGCACTGGGCCAATGGGATGACCCCCACAGCTACAACAATACCAACGGTATTGATTTAATGTCAAATTTTATGCATTCGACATGTTATGATATGTCGCTTTTGAGACAGATTGCGGTCCATCTCCCTAAACCACCACCAGGAAAAGCTCATCCAGCCAGGCAGTATCGGGTATACCTTGCTCCCCTCCTCCCTCCCTCTCCCCCCCCCCCCCACCACCAATCACCCCCACCACCAATTCACATTTTAGGTCAATTGGATGAAAATTGGATAATTTCATGCGGCCTTGACCTTTGAGCCTATTGACCTCAAAAACAATAGGTTTCTAGCTTTTTGAATGGTTAAGTTTCATGAAGATTGATGTAGAATTGCAACCTGTAAGCGATTGACATACAAACAGAGAGAATTATAGACTTGACCAACGAATATACTTGGGAAATTTAAATTTTTCAATTAACAGACACGTAGTTTAAATTCACCCCCTTCACCATCCCCACCCCACATCTATAATGCTTCCATTTTTTATTATACTATAAATAAAGAATTGCTGTATTTCAAGCAACTCTGAACAGCTATGCAGGACTGCATTTGCACGTATGATAATTCACCCACTTCTTATAATTCCCCACCTTAACATAAAAGTAACAAGACCAAAAGTCTAACAGCGGCCTAGCCGGGCTTGTAATCTATATTATAATAGCCGTAGATGATTCTGTCTGTCTGTCTGTTGGGCGTCTGTCCGGGGTGTGGCTTACTGGGTTTGCAGAGTAGCTCCACCCATAGCTCCACCCATTCTGGGAGAGGCTTCGCTTCATATAAACAAATATCCACCATTTTATTAACTCGCATAGCTTTGAGGCCTGTTTTGTAGGCCCGTGGTGTCTTGCTCTCTCTCCCAGTTTTATTTCAAATCAAATTCGATATATCATTTCATTTTTCACAGTCGCTAACATAGTTTTAGACTCGGTTGAAAAAAAACGGGAAGAAAATCCGATGAAAGTTGCCGTTTATAGAACGAAATGAATTCTCAAAGGCCTGTAACTTCAAGCCCATTGAGTCTCTCTCACGCCTTTATCTCCAATCTAACTCACCATCTGATTTCATTTTTATCGATGGTTTTGGACTCGGTGTCAGCAATAATTGAGAACATTCCACATACGCGGGAAAATGCAGAGATATATTTTTTAAAACCGCGTCATGATGTATCATACACCGCCCAACATGACACCGACGGCAAGGTGTCGACATATATTAAAAATTCGCTTTTGCTTTTCCGTTAAGATATATTACGTTTTCGTTTGATGACAGTCGTCACAAAAACGTCAACAATGATGCCGACATATATTTCTTCATTTTTATTTAATTCAACATTATTAGCTGGAAGTAAAATATGTTTCAGGAAATTACCGAGAGATATTTCTTCGTTTTTTTTATTAGTTATGTGCGCATACACTTTAAATAGGTTTATTTGAAATCTTTAATTTTCAACAACATAATTTACTTGCCATTTATCATTTGATGATTACGAGACTTCCTCTTGAGGATCGTGACAATTCATGCGCTGCGTGGAAACTTCTATTTCCAAAATGAATGAGACGATCGATGAAGAACGCAGACTTGAACAGGATGCAGCAAGAAAACGAATGAGACGGGCGAACGAGTCCATCGACGAACGTCAATGCAAACTTGAACATGATGGAGCAAGAAAAAGAACAAGACGGGAGAAAAACGAGAGAAACGAGATGGGGAAAAGCCGATTGGAGAGGAGTGTGAGGCGCGATTGGAGAGAAGTGTGAGGCGCGATTGGAGAGGAGTGTGAGGCACGATTGGAGAGGAGTGTGAGGCGCGATTGGAGAGGAGTGTGAGGCGCGATTGGAGAGGAGTGTGAGGCGCGATTGGAGAGGAGTGTGAGGCGCGATTGGAGAGGAGTGTGAGGTGCGATTGGAGAGGAGTGTGAGGCGCGTTTGGAGAGGAGTGTGAGGCGCGATTGGAGAGGAGTGTGAGGCACGATTGGAGAGGAGTGTGAGGGGCGATTGGAGAGGCGAGTGATGGGCGATTGGAGAGGAGAGTGAGGAGCGATTGGAGGGGAGTGTGAGGCGCGATTGGAGAGGAGTGTGAGGCGCGATTGGAGAGGAGTGTGAGGCGCGATTGGAGAGGAGTGTGAGGCGCGATTGGAGATGAGTGTGAGGCGCGATTGGAGAGTGCGAGGCGCGATTGGAGAGAAGTGCGAGGCGCGATTGGAGAGCAGTGTGAGGCATGATTGGAGAGGAGTGCGATGTGCGATTGGAGAGGCGAGTGAGGAGCGATTGGAGAGGCGAGTGAGGAGCGATTGGGGAGGCGAGTGAGGAGCGATTGGGGAGGCGAGTGAGGAGCGATTGGGGAGGCGAGTGAGGAGCAATTGGAGAGGAGTGTGAGGCGCCATTGGAGAGGCGTGTGAGGGATTGGAGAGGAGAGGAGTGTGAGGGATTGGAGAGGTGAGGGATTGGAGAGGAGAGGAATGTGAGGGATTGGAGAGGAGAGGAGAGGAATGTGAGGGATTGGAGAGGAGAGGAGTGCTAGGTGGAGAGAGGAGAGTGTCAGGTGGAGAGAGGAGAGTGTCAGGTGGAGAGGAGTGAGGGGTCACATATTATGTGAAATAAATAAATTGTGTTCATTACACCATTTCTGGATCTGATGACTTGCCAGTAACCATTTTGTAAAAATGAATGTGCAGCATCTAACTCAATATGTCGAAATGTCTCACACATCCATGCCCGTGGGATTCCCACAGGTGACCCCGCTAGTATATTATAAACCACAAACACACATAATTAGCTTTTTTAACAGTCGCTAATGCTGTATATAACATTAACAATTGAGTAATTGAGTATAAAATTGAGTGATTCTCGCGAGATCACGGCGAGGTCACGTCTTTTCGAAGCTGCTCCATGCGCTCACGCTTTCGAAGCTAAGTTATATTTCTCAATTGTGTTTTTGTCGAGACTGTATCTATCTTTCGGTGTATGTACCTACAGCGTATCTTTTGGAAAATTTTCGGTGCTAATTTTTCGTTCATGTATACACAATCGTCGGTTAATGGTATCGAGTATTCTGCGGCCTAGTACTCGTAGGCTTAGACTACCGTACCGTCTCAGACCTTGTGGTTTGTTTTTCTCTCAGCGATTCGTCGAATGCGCTGAAATTATTTTCGTTCTCTGTTTCGTACCAGTCGTTCACCCCGTACCTCCTTGTTTAATATCTGTACTCACAAAAACAAACAAACAAAAAAAAAAAACCCAAAAAAATATTTCCTTCCCAGGTCTTATTCGTTTATTTGTTCTTTTTGTTCGTTCGTTCTTCGTTCGCGATCACGCGGTTAGAAATGTATAATCTCTCCCCTGAACAACTATTTTCTCTCATATATTATAACACCTTTTTCTTATTTTCCTACAAAAGGATGCTTTCGTCTTGCTCACCAAATCTATTCATTCCAAAAAATATATATAATACCATCTCTTACAGTTCCTCCTTTCTACATTCCATAAACTATCCAGAACTCCATCCCTCCTCCAGTGTCCTCAAACGTATTTTTGACTCGAAGGTCTCAAACTCATTTTGCAAAAAATGTTCGTTTCCCATGAATCGTACACTTTTCAAAATCCAATCTCACCCCTCCCCTCCAAATCCTCCCCATCACCCATCCCTTTCAAATCTCCCCCCTTGCCCCTTCCCTCCCCTCCCTCCTAAACTCCCCCCACACCCCTCCCCTCCGAGACTCTCCCTCGCTCCTCCCCTCCTAGACTCCCCTCTCACCCCTCCTCCTCAAAGCATCCTCCCTGCTTCTTCCTCCTTCCAACTTTCACCTTCATCTCCCCAAACCTCCTGCCTTGCTCTTCCCCCTCCTCAAATAACACCTCACTGTGCCTCACCCAATCTCCATCAAACCTTTTGTCTGCCCCATTCTTCCCTTTCTCCAAGCTATTCTGAAATCTCTGACACACCTTCAACAGCTCTCCCTACCTCTTCCTCCTCTTCCACATCTTACCCTACCCCTCCCCCCCCCCCCATGTTCTGGACCCGATGCTCCCCCTTCCTCTTCATTAACGGTATGGACCTCAAACATCCGGGGCCTTCGCTCAAACTTGACTGACCTCTCCATACAGGTTGCTTCTGACAAACCAGATGTGATCTGCTTAACAGAAACTTTCCTCCTTCATGATGTCTCTGATGCCTTGGTATCTCTCCCAGGTTACTCCCTCCTCCGGTATGATAGACCTGAGCCTCGTCCTGGAGGTGGGGTTGCTATCTTTATAAAAAACTCTCTTCCTCACTCGCCCTCCACTGCCCTCTCTCCACCTCACCCCCAGGAATACCTTTGGCTACGGCTTCCCCTTCGCTCCCACCTTTTGTTCATATGTGTGTTATACCGTCCACCAATCAGCGATGACTCCATCTACATCTCACTGTCTGATAATATGGACCAACTTCTATCTACCCATCCCAACTCTCTCTTCCTCATATGTGGTGATTTCAATTGTCACCATGCCAGTTGGCTGGGTGTGGGTACCTCTCTCACCAGCCATGGCTCTTCAGCAAAGGACTTCTGCGACTCACTGGGACTGACACAATCTGTCAATTTCCCGACCCGGATCTCAGTCAACGGAGCATCTTCTCTTCTGGATTTGGTTATGACAAACTTCCCTGAAAATGTCTGCTGCTCTTCTTCTGCTCCAATCGGCTCATCTGATCATGTGCTTGTCAAAGTGGACATCTCTCTGACCATTCTCAGAGAGCCTCCTCAGCGTCGACGAGTCTGGCATTTCACTCAGGCCAACTGGCACGGTCTTCAAGCAGCCATCAATCATCTGGACTGGTCTCCCATCTCTACCGCCTCTGACATCAACTCATCCTGGGAATTCTTTCAAAGTAAATTGCTCTCTCTCATGCACAGATTTATACCATCTCGTCCTCAGTTGTCATACCCTTCCTCCCGTCCATGGTACACGGAATCTTGTGGTGAGGCTGTTGCCCTGAAACAACTTGCTTTCGTCTCCTGGAAAGCAAATCCAACGGAAGGAAATCTCATTTCCTTTCACAAAGCCCGAAACAAGTGTGTGTCCACCCTCAGGAGAGCCAGGAAACAATATCTCACCATTCTCAAGACCGAACTCTCTTATCTGTCTCCCTCTTCCAAATCCTGGTGGCGTCTGGTCAAATCTGTTTCTGGTGTTTGTTCCCCCTCCATCCCCTCCCTCACCTCAAACGGCTTAACGGCTGACTCCGCACGTGAAAAAGCTGAAGGCCTCAACTCTGTGTTTGCCTCTAAATATTGTGTCCCAAACCCATTCCTCTCTGTACCCACCGTACCCAGTCGTACCCAGCTGCTCCTGGACTCTGTGTCCTTTCCTCCTGACAAGGTGGAAAAGTTTCTGTCAACCCTCGACTCTGATTCTGCAACTGGTCCTGACGGCATCAGCCCACGGGTCCTAAAATCATGTTCTTCTGCTCTTTCACTCCCTCTTTCTGTTCTCTTCACCCTCTCTTTTGCTCAAGGTCATCTGCCATCTGCTTGGAAATCAGCCAACATCACCGCTTTGCACAAAAAAGGTGCAAAAACAGATCCCAGCAACTACAGACCAATCAGCCTTCTCCCAATTATCAGCAAAGTCATGGAATCCATCATTGCTTCAGATATTAAATCTTTCCTCTTCTCCAATGGCTTGATCTCTGATCATCAATTTGGTTTCAGACCTGGTCACTCTACTCTGGACATGCTGCTTCTGCTTTCTCAAAAATGGATGGAGGTCCTCAACGCCAAACAGGAAATTAGAGCTGTCTCCCTTGACATTTCACGTGCCTTCGATACGGTCTGGCACCCTGCTCTGCTCTCCAAACTCTCCTCCTTTGGTATCCATGGAAATCTCCACGCATGGCTGGCGGACTTCCTCTCTGGTCGTAGTCAACGTGTGGCCCTGAATGGGTTTCTCTCATCTCCTCTTCCTGTTCAGGCTGGAGTTCCCCAAGGTAGTGTTCTGGGCCCTGTGCTTTTTCTGGTCTTCATCAATGATCTCTCTGACTCTCTTGAAAATCCTCTCTATCTCTTTGCTGACGACTCTACACTCTGTCGCTCCATTCCTCATCCCTCAGATCGGCAGTCTGCAGCCTCCTCACTCTCTGCAGACCTGGACAAAATCACAGACTGGTCAAACAAGTGGAACATGTCTTTCAATCCTGACAAATCTCACACTCTTACAATGTGTCTCCGAAAGGACCGACTGGACAACCCTCCCATCTACTTTCTCAACAATCCTCTCCAAGAAGTTCTGTCGCTCAAGCTTTTGGGTCTCACTATCTGCCATGATCTTTCTTGGGAAAACCACATTTCCAAGCTGGCCTCCAAAGCCAGTCGCCGACTGGGCATCCTCCGTCGTGCGAATTCCTTCCTTGGCACACCTGAGCTCTTCACCACATACAAGGCTTTCATCCGCAGCTCAATGGAATACTGTTCCCCCCTCTGGGCTGGTGCTCCTGCCTCACACCTTGCTCGGCTTCACGCTGTTGAGGCCAAAGCTTTCAGAATCATTGGAATCTCCTGCGATGTAGTCAACGCCGAGGGCCTTTCACTCACTCACCGCAGGCAGGTTGGTGGTCTTTCTGTCTTCTACCGACTCCTCTCCGGCCTTGCTCCCCCAGCTCTCTCTGTGCTCTGTCCCCCCAATATTCCTTCAGGTCGCACAAGATCTGCCTGCAACCCTCTTATGGTTAAACTGCCAAAGTCTAGGCTCTCTGCTCACCTTCACTCTTTCATTCCCCTTTTCTCCCGCCTCTGGAACAAACTCCCCCACTCCCTTCAATCCCACTCCTCCCTCCAGGTCTTTAAAACAGCTGTTCACCACCATCTCTTATCTTCCCCCATCGAAAACCTTGATCTTTTCTACCCCCTGTAATTCACCCCAGAGTCCTTGCAGTGTTCATATGTTTTAATCCTCTCCCACCTCCCCCCAAGTCCTCCCGATGTCCCTGCTCTCAAATGTTGTGTTTGTGTCCTTCCCCTTCTTCCCCCTCTCTTTTGTGTCCTCCCCCCTCTCTCCCCATCTTGTCTGCCGCTCCCCTTGTTTTTTGTGTTTTGTGTGTCGGTTTGTCTTTTTGTGTGATTAATGTTTGCTCTTTCACGAGCCTCGATCTTGTATACAAAAAAAAAACCAAAAAAAAAAAACAAAGAAATTTGGTGGAATCCCGACATCCGTGGGGTAAGTTTTACTTACAGAACTGAGGGAAGATCTACTGTAATCTATATACCCCACAATGGTTGGGTTAATAACATGCTATCAAATAACTGAGGCGAATTCCTTACTTCCGCAATTGTTAGTTTCGTACACCACTTATCATTGAATCATGAACCATACACCGCTTCAATCCATTAACTTCGTATTCATGACATTGGGATTAAAGTGTTATGGTTATATTTACGATATTATTATTATTACGATTACGAAAACGATACACTACTGTATTAAGAAACCTGGGCTTGATTTGTCCAAAGCGGTCAGAAGGTGAGGCATAAAGCCTAAGGCCTATATGTAGGCCTACCGTTTTGATGGAAGAGCCGTAACGCCGATGCTTTCGATATTTGATGATCATTTTAACAATTGGTTTGTTTATGTTTCGCACTGAATGAAAAACGTGAAGGTATAGCATGGCGATTGTGATATATCACAGGTTCGACGATATGTTCGGCATGAACGAAATTGGAATCAAAATGCCGGAGTGTGGAGAGTCAGCTGCCCTATCGCCATTAATGACAGCCGTAACCACATCACCTTGTCATGTGACCAGATCCTCAGCACTGATTGGTTTATGTTTGAAGGGACATACATACATACAGATGGACAAACACTGTTCGAGACGGCTTTGCCCTATGGGCTACGATGTAAAAATCTAAGGTGGAGGTGACTAAGGTGGAAGAGAGTTCTCATGCTCATTACAACTAGCACTTCTTTACGTATTTTGTCCAGCGGTTTAGGAGTGCATAAAATACAGAGCACATATGTAAAATGGCCAAGTAGTTTTCAATTGTACAATGTTTTCATGCAGAAACACCATGATAATATTGTAAAGTGCTGGGACTTGTAATCAATTCTCCCACTGGTATCAGTGCCACACAATAAAGATTTGCATTGATAATTTACTTTAATCAAAGCTTTTAGAATCATTGGAATCTCTCACGATGAAGCTGAATCTGAGGGCCTTTCACTCTCACCGCAGGCAGGTTGGTGATCTTTCTGTCTTCTACCGGCTCCTCTGCAACCGAGCTCTCCCAGCTCTGTCTGTGCATTGTCCCCCGAAAATTCCTTCAGGATGCACAAGATCTGCCTGCAACCCTCTTATGGTTAAACTGCCAAAATCAAGACTCTCTGCTCACCTTCACTCCTTCATTCCTCTTTTCTCCCACCTCTGGAACAAACTCCCTCACTTCCTTCAATCCCTCTCCTCCCTCCAGGTCTTTAAAACAGCTGTTCACCACCATCTCATATCTTCCCCCATCCAAAACCTTGATCTTTTCTACCCCCATTAATCCACCCTAAATCCACCTCCTTCAAATTCCCTGTTTCCTTCCTGAAAGCCCCTGTAGTGTCCATCTTGTTTATCCCGTGTACCCCACCGCAGCCCTCTCTCTTCAATAAATCTCCTGATGTCCCTGTACTCTACTATTGTTGTGTTTACCTCTCTTTCCCCCTCCTGTCTCCCGATCCCTTTATTATATGTTATATATGTTAGCTCTTATACGAGCCCCGACTTGGTATACAAAAACAAGACCGAAAGTCTAACATCTGCGTAGCCGGGCTTGTAAAATATTATAAACCACAAACACATATTATTCGTTTTTTTTAAACAGTCGTTAATGCTGCTTATAACAATAAAAAAAAAGAAATTTGGAGGAATACCGACATCCATGAGGTAAGTTTTACTTACAGACATGAGGGAAGATCTACTGTAATCTATATAGCCCACAAAGATTGGGTTAATAACATGATATCAGAAAACGAATTCCTTACTTCCGTGGTTGTTGGTACCGCACACCGCTTATCATTGATTCATGAACCATCACCGCTTCAATCCATTAACTTTGTATTCACGACATTGGGATTAAAGTGTTATGGTCATATTTACTATATTATTATTATTACTATTACAAAAACGATACTACTGAAACGATACACTTCTGTATTAAGAAACCTGGGTTTAATTTGTCTGAAATGGCTCGAAGGTGAGGCATGAAGCCTAAGGCCTATAATTACCGTTTTGTTGGAAGTGCTGTAACGCCGATGCTTTTGATATTTGATGGTCATGTTAACAATCGCTTTGTTTGTTTTTTACACTGAATGAAAAATGTAAAGGTTTGACGATATGTTCAGCCTGAACAAAATTGGAATCAAAATGCCAGGGTGTGGAGTCAGAAAAGAGGAATTGATCTTTTCTACCCCTGTTAAAACACCCCAAATCCATCTCTTTAAATCCCCAACTTCTTTCCTGATAATTCCTAGAAATGTTCATTTGCTCCTCTCCCAGCCCTCCCCCTTCCACAGATCTACCGATGTCCCTGTTCTCTACTGTTGTTGTGGTTGTGCGCTTCCCTCTCTCCCCCTCTTGTCTCCCGCTCCCTTCATTGCATGTTTTATGTGTATGTGCATGTTTTCATGTTCAATGTGTTAGCTCTTACACGAGCCTCGATTCTGTATACAAAAAAAAAAGAAGCCTAAAAACCCCTGGAGCACATCCCATTACAACCACCAAATATCAACTCATTATGGCATTCTGTCAACTCATTTCAGCTACGCCAACGACAACAATGGGAGAAAACAAAACCTTTTTGAAAATAACCAGAAAATATTATATCGCCATTTTGGGAAACAAGAGCAAAATATATAACGTCCCCAAGAAAAAGATAAACTAGAAGATTTATGGAAAGGAACTTATCAAGACTGAAAAAGAACACAACAAGGAGGCAGATTATATCTGAATCTTGGAAAAGAAAAAGCAACACCTAAAGGGAATGCGCCCGGTGATAAAACTGGACTTTCAAAATGGTCTAAACTGCCCCAGAGCAGAAACTTTCGCATGGGCAGAAATTCCTAGAAATAATAGTGTTCGGGGCACCCTAAAGTAAATTGTGTGTGCAAGACAAGGATTGTTACCTAAAATTGTTCACAAAGCTTCTAAAATAAGCTAAAATTACATACCTGAGAGAAAGGGGTGTGTCTCTGCACAACAAAGGACTTGGAGCCCTTTCTCAGCTCACTGAAAGGGCAGCTGCCTATACTGCAAACTTCCAACCATGTGGGCCAGTGCATGGCCCAAGTGAATAGGTGTTTGTTGCCTAAACCTGTAATAGATTTCTACCAGTAAGTGGGATTTGGACCTTGCGGGAGTGCCTCCTGTGAACATGGCAAGCTTGGAGATTTTTTTAATGGATATCTGCAATTGGAAAGACGATGATGTGTATTATTACCAAGTAATGGTTACCAACTCTTCGAGAAAGGTCATCTTCTCAACATGAATATACACGCAATTTGTGCCAGCTATTATTTATGCGGGAGCAAGATGTGCCCGGCAGACTTCCCTGTGGGAGACACCATATCTGGATTGGGTTTTTCTGAACACCGACTGGAAGATCGTGTGTGTGTGTGTGTGTGTGTGTGTGTGTGTGTGTGTGTGTGTGTGTGTGTGTGTGTGTGTGTGTGTGTGTGTGTGTGTGTGTGTGTGTGTGTGTGTGTGTGTGTGTGTGTGTGTGTGTGTTCATAGGATATTATAGGAATCTACAGATATTTCTCGTACCTCTTATATTTTAATGAGTCCGATTTGCATCTAGGAACACAACAATTACGGTTATCCATTTTGGAATTTCCACTCCAAAAGACTATTTGACTTGCTACTTTCTCTGCATAAATCTCTCTGCACAGAGACCAAGTAAACTCAACTTCTCCAACGTTCACCGCTTACATTAAAGTAAAGAGTTTATAATATATGCACGCTCGTGTCACCATATAATCCTCGCTCGTTTGAATAGGTAGCATTAAAGTTTGGAGGAATAATTGAATATTATTCCTTATGAATAGTGATTTTACATGCGTATGCAGTTACATAAATTAGTTTATTATTGTAATCGTTTTGGCCCCATTTCTTCTGCGGAAATCCATGATGTTAGAACTTAAGTAAAGTAAATTGATGATACATTTGAATGGGCTATTATCATTGGGCTAATCCTTGTGATTAGATGATAATTTGACCATTGGGTATATGCCATATCATTCCCTGCGAAAGTCAATTGGACATTTGGCATCATGCCGAGACACCGACTCACATCACTATTCTCCTGTTATGGTGAGGCCAGGGGTTTGTTGATCAATCATTGTAACAAAATTGTTCATTATACAGACTTGGCATTTCATATGGAATATTTTTTTTGTGGGGGTGAACTTACTTTTCAAGATGACTTCGAACCAAAAGTTCATTGGAATTATGTTGAAATTATTCTAGATTTTGTTAATGTGACCTTTAAAAGAAATCAAAAACCATATTTGACATTTTGAAACAAATAAATTGATCCTTGAAAGTGATGTAAACTGATATCGAACTCAATTCATGGACAGTACTGTGTTAAACTTCTGTACGTTTTCCAGAAGTATCTCTTTATTTTGCACATTAGCCAAAATTTTTTTTAACAAAAACAAAAGTTAAATTACGACTGGGATTACGGACAGTAAAATTACAGTTCAGTATTTCGTGTAACCCCCACGAGCATTCAGGAGAGCACACGTTGAGGCATGCTGTTCACGAGATTTGCCAAGGTTTGGACAGGAATCGCTTGCCATGCAGTGACAATAGCCTGCTGCAATTCACGCACAGAGGTCGGCTGCTGGTCCAAGTGGTCGATTTGACGCGTTAATTCTGCCCACAAGTTCTCTACAGGATTCATATCTGGGGACATGGCAGGCCACTCCATATGCTCTACACCACGGTCAGCAAGAAAGTGTTGGATCATGCGAGCATGATGAGGCCGTGCATTGTCATCTTGGAAGACAAAGTTTCCTCGAAAGGCTGCACGAGCAAATGGAAGCAATGTTTCTTCCAGAATGGCCCTGCACTTGAACTGGTTCAGGTTTCCATTCAGAACAACCAGGTCAGTTTTGCCCCCTGCATGAAAAGCAGCCCAAACGGTCACCCCACCACCTCCAGCTTGGACTCTTGGCACTATACAATCTTTATTGTAGGCTTCATGCACTTGTCTGCGCACTGGGACGCGGCCATCTTGACGATAGACCAGAAATCTAGACTCGTCGCTGAAGATCACGTGATTCCAGTGTCCTGGCTGCCATTGACGGTGCTCTCTGGCCCACTGCAATCAGCACTGGCGGTGTTGTCTGGTCAGGCGTGGCTTTCTCAGGGGTCACCTGGCACGATAGCCTGCTTGAACCAGTCATTGGTTGACTAGCCTTCTTGATACAGGCACATTTGTCAGTTGCTGCCACTCAGCCCTAAGCCGATTAGCTGACTTGGTACGGCCATTGCGGACTAACCGGTGCAGCTGGCGATCATCCCTCCCTGTGGTTCTGCGGGGACGTCCTGGCCTCGGTATTGGAGTAGGGACACCCCTCTGAGCATTTCGTTTCAGGATCTTTGACACCTGACCTTGAGTGATGCCATACTGCCGAGCAATAGCACGCTCTTTCATGCCATAATTTCGTAAAGCCACCACTCCATGACAAACAGCATTGTCGAGTTGACGGACCATCTCCAGAGGAAGTGGCAATAACTTTTGGAGATGTGGAGCAGTTGTTTTCCACAAATACAGAACGCAACAACCCTTGTATACCCGACTGTGAAGCCAATCGTCAAATGCACCTGTCCGTACATTTTGCCACGCCACCTGTGATATAATCCTGTTGTTGACTTCTTGCTGCGACAGACAATCAGTGACATCGTTCTTTTAACAAATAAATCACCAAAGTGTAAAAGAAACTCACCAGATTGATATATTGAGTTGAGAAAGTAAACCCAAGTCAAGAAAGAAAAAAAATTCCATATTAAATGCCAAGTCTGTATATTAACAAGTTAAAGGAAAAACAGAAGAGAGGCAGGGAAATGATGGCTAAGGTCTTGGGAAAGATTTTTTTTTGTGAGTTCTGAAGTAAAATAAGATAAAAGGGAGTAAAATAAGTTAAAGAGTAAAAATAAAAAATATCAGGCACATCTAAACAAGATAAAGACATAAAATAAGTTTAAAAGTAAAAATATCAGGCACATCCAAACAAGATAAAGACATATATATGTATATATATTGTTGTGGTTTTGGAATAAAGGTCAATTCCCC
Organism: Myxine glutinosa; assembly: GCF_964187855.1. NCBI lineage: Eukaryota > Metazoa > Chordata > Myxini > Myxiniformes > Myxinidae > Myxine > Myxine glutinosa. Next base: position 175,444,407 of record NC_136261.1, read on the forward strand.
CTCATAGGTAGATGCGCCACAACATGAAGCCTCGCAATAGTTCAGTTATTTCTTAGTGAATGTAAGCGTAGTCCTTTCCTGTGTTTAGTTTTGCGTTGAGTAGGCCAGTGAGCTTGGGTGTTCTTTTGGCACTTTGCTTTGATGCTTTTGGTTTGGCGCTGAAATGCCACGCGGCAGGCCTAAACAAATCTACCAAGGCCGAAGGAAGGCACGGCAGGAGGAGTGGTTGGTAAGCACGGGCCGCCAAACAGGGCTCGAGGGGAGTGACTAACCACGACGACCAGAGGCGGGGTTTTGGAACATTCGAGTCGGGCCAGGTCGGAGCCATATAACCCTGATCCGAGCCCCCCACCTGAGTCCTGAGGTCAGACGGCAATTGAGAAGGAGTTGAGTTGAGTAAGAGAAGTTCTCGGTCAGAGTCGTGTGCAAGTTACAGTTCCCTGTGAGACGATTTACAGTTCCCCGTGAGAGTGAGTTGGGTTGAGCTTGAGAACGCGAGTGGAGCTGCAGGACGAACGATTTGAATTGCTGATTGTACATGAACTTCCCCCGTGCCCTGCGCTCTGTGCTGTATTAATCGCGCGCTCGAGAGGACGACCCACGCCGGGCGACAGACGCGCGATTTCCTCCTGTCTGCCTTCTCCTGATACATGCCGTGACCGCCAGAGGGCTACACCACGAGCGAGCTGCCCCGGAGCGACCGGCAGCAAGGCGCGTTTGGCGCGCGAACCTGCTCTTCTTCCATTTCCCCGTGTGAGTAATTGGGCCCATTTGTCTGGGGATAAGTTAAGATCGATTAAGCTTCTTCCCTGTGTCTCCTTTTCTTCTGCTAATCATTCTACATTGTGTAAACTAGGGCATGCCCGTACTATATCTATATCTAAAATTATATCCCCCCCCTCTATTTACATGAAATGGTTTGGTCCAAAGCGAACGGCTTGCGAGTGGTGACAATCCCCCCCCTCTATTTACATGCAATGGTTTGGTCCAAAGCGAACGGCTTCCGGAGTTTGGTAAAGAAATCGCCATCGCGTGCACAAACGCGCAGGAAAGCGAATGAATCGCAAATTCGTTTTTATTAGTTGTAAAACATAGTTTAACGCCAACATAGTTTGCAAACGTGAAATAAATGAATACGCTCTCAAATGTGCCATCCGAGGCAGAGTGTGCCCGCCACGTTCGGCACACGCGATCGTTCGCTGCTCTCTGATTGGTTGAATCGTTTTTTGGACATAGCTCGGTAAGTAATTGTCCGATTAATATGAAACCTTGAAAAGGCACATCCTCGGGTCCCCAGCAATATACCTGGCAAGTTAAAAGTATATCGGACCCGTGGTTGTCGAGAAACAGCGGTCACAGACAAACGTACAGACAGACAGACAGAGATTACTGGAATTATAGATAGATAATAATAAATCATGTTCTTCCTCTGATTTGACCGTTTTTCGTCCCTTCCATCCATTGGCTTCGCATGATACGAATAAAACCGCTCGAATCGGGTTCCAATAAAAGTAACAGCACGAGTCACGTGATACGCATACCGCTCAGGCGTACTCGATTAAGCGTGGCTTGTGCGAGGCTTGGTCCCCACTTTCGGGGCAGCGTTGGTGAAAGGTACGTACGACGTTGACCGCACACCCTTTTTCACACTTGCTCCGGAAGTGGCGATTCGGTCTCGTGGATCTGAAGACCCAGGGGGAAAACGGGGTTTGATCCCCCCTTTGTAACGGGAACGGGCTTCGGGAGATCCGCAACAATATATATATATATATATATATATATATATATATATATATATATATATATATATATACATATATATATATATATATATATATATATATATATATATATATATATATATATATATATTGTTGCGGATATGAGGATTGTATTTTTTTTATTGTGTGTTTTATTAATATTGCTTTATTCTGGACCCTCCTCACTCCAGTGTTGTATAAAGGTCAAAGGGCGTCCCATAATTAGGTCATAAACAATCATGTCAGCCAATCATAGATTTCCCCCTGGTTGATAGTTATATCTTTATTATGTGTATTAGGGTAAGGCCTTGTCTTCCATTAAGATGACACTCCATTGCACCAAGTGAAATAGAGTAGATTCCTTTCATTCACATTCCCCTTTCATCATTGCCAAGCCTCGATTGCCAATTACATCCCCTCCAAAACCACCATTGAACATGTGCTCGGGTCGGGGAAGAAGGGTGTGCCCGCCCGTCGTCATCAAGGGCGGAGCCAGAGGGTCACGCGACCAACCAGGGCCGAGGTGAGCACACCGATGGGCGTGTCCAAAAGGCCTGCGGCTTGATCGCCGGAGGCGCTATAAAAGCGCGCGCGCAAGGTACTGCGGAGGAGATCGTCCAGGGAAGCACAAAGCCTGCTATTCGTCGCCTTGCTCGCCAAAGTTGGACCAAGCAAGAGAGTTGGGCAAGAAGCAAGCACGTTGTTCAGTTGTGTGGTTGGACCAGACGAGTCCTGGCAAAGCACGCGACGTCCCCAGAGCAGCCACAGCAACGACAGCAGCGTGGGGCCTTGACGGCAGTTCTGGAGCAGGGCCGCGAAGGAACGGCGGCGGTCAAATACGCCGATCGTGCTGCAGTACCATTGGACCTTCCTCTCCCTCCAGCCATCCACCTCCTGCCTTTCCATCCTTCTTGTGTACGTGAGTTTGTTTTGTTTGTTCTGTCCTTGGGTTAATTAAGTTTGTATAAGCTAGCGTTGCACTGTGTCTAATATCTTCTGTAAATTATTTTCTTATCTTTCCTTCTTCCTTGGTTACTTTGAGCCTGTAAATAGTAAATAAATTATATTCGTATTCCCTATTATTTCGTCTTCTTCTTCGTCTTCACATCCGTGTCGCTTTTGTCTTTTCCATATTGAATATATGTGGTGCGATCCGGCCAACGTTCGGGAATCGGGTTAGTCGGGGTAACTGTTAGGGCCGCGGGGCCTCCGCTCGGCAAAACCAACATCTTATCCATGGTCCGTAACAATATATATATATATATATATATATATATATATATATATATATATATATATATATATATATATATATATATATACAGTGGAACCTTGACTTACGAGTTTAATCCGTTCCGTGACCGAGCTCGTAACTCAAATTGCTCGTATCTCAAATCAAATTTCCCCATTGAAATGCTATTAATCCGTTCCAGCCCGCCAAAAACCACACCAATTTTTTTTTTAATATACAGTATATATAAAAATATCTCGCGCTTTATATTTCACCTGTATGCAGCATACAAGTTGGCAGGATGGCCTGGACTGGAGGTACGCACACTTGACTCTAAAGTCTAAACTGTCCAGCCTGGGTTTGAATCCCGACCCAGCTATAACCTGTCATGGGTGAATCACAGGCAGGGTGATTCATCAATGGGTGTACCGCTAAACTGGGCGCCCCGTTTGCGTCCCATTAGTTGTTGGATGTTAAGGATCTCACCGTGTTTTCCACAAAGAGAAGGCGAGCTATCGCCGGCACTCTGAACAAGTTGACGGCAGAGATACTGTACTTGCACGGCATGATAACCACGTGTCGCACGATCTCTTGTCATGGTCCACAAGATTATCACAGAGAGGTGCAGCTTCCAGCGTTTCGAGATCTGATCCAGGCCTATCCAACGAGACCGGTCCCAGCGTTCTAGGCCCGGTGGTTGTCTCAGACGGACCCGACAACGGCAGTGTTCGTTTTAACTCGATTCGATTCGAGCGCCGACGTGCCGGCGAACAAAACCGGTCATATCTTTTGAACGCGTGGCTCGATTTTTACAAAATAAACTTTTTCTTGAAGGTCTGAACCGTGCGCTCAAAACGATACCGAGTTTGACCCTGAGAGAGCCGTTTTGCGCCGGCAAAGGCGCCTTGTGTGACGTGAGGACCACGTCGTGCTGCATAGATTATCATAAATTATCATATCATTATCGGCGGCGTTATATATCATTAGCGCTATACGACAGAGATACTGTACTTGAACGGCAAGATAACCACGTGACCGGGTGGCGAAAGCTCGTAACTCGGATCTCGGCTCGCATCTCAAAGCAATAAACTGCCAGAGTGACGGCTCGTATCTCGAAAAACTCGTAAGTTGGGGCACTCGTAAGTCGAGGTTCCACTGTATATATATATATATATATAAATATATATTGTTGCGGTTTTCAGAATAAAGGATAACCCCCCTCGTAGGTAGTTGCACCACAACATGTAGCCTCGCTTTAGTTCAGTTATTTCTTATTAAATGTAAGCTTAGTCTCCTTTCCGGTGTTAGTATGCATTGAGCAGGCCAGTAAGTTTAGGCCTCGATTGGGCTAGAATGCCATGTGCTAGGACCGAGAGCAAGTCTGGCAGGCCCGAAGGAGGAGCTGCAGGGGAGTGGCCGGTAGGCGGCGAGCAGCCAATCGGAGCTCAAGGGGAGTGGCTAACAACAGCAGCCAGAGAAGCGGCTTGGAACATTCGGGTAAGACTCGGGGGCGGGGCTATAAAACCCTGCCCCGGGCCCCCCCGCCCCAGTCAGAGTACCAGTGGCCGAGAGAGAGAGTGCCCCAGTGCAGTGCAGTGCCCTGGTGACCCAGCGTTGAGTGAGCATTGTGAGAGAGTGCAGCAGTGACCAAGTCCCAGTGAGAGAGATAGAATGAGTCATGAGTCTACGAGTCACGAGTGAAGTCAGTCGGTTAGTTGTTATAGCTCTCTCTGTGCACGAACTCTCCCTGTGCCCTGCGCTCTGCTGCCTGATAACGGCACTCGCGAAGACGATCCATCCCGGGGCTACAGACACCAACGAGCTCCCTGCACACATGCCGCGAACATCCGAGGGCCACACCCGGCGAGCTGTCTGGAGCGAACGGTGCCAGGACGCGTTTGGAGTGCGAACTTGTCCTTCCTTCTTTTCCCTGCATGAGTGAGTGGTCCCTTGTCTGGGGATTAAGTAAGATTGACTAAGTATCTGCTCAGTGTCTCTTCTCTTTACCCTGATAACTGTGTAAATAATAATAAACCTGTGTTCTTCCTTCCATTTGATCGTTCCCGTCATTTCCATCCATTGGCCTAGCATTGTACGAATAAAACCGCTCAAATCGGGTTCAATAAGAAGTAACGGCAGAAGTCACATGATACGCAAACCGCTCGGCGTATCCGATTAGCGTGACTTGTGCGAGGTCCAGTCCCCGTTCACGTGGCGGCGTGTGTATCGAAGGTACGTAGGGACTCGACCAGATACCCTTCCGCACGCTCGCTATGGGAGTGGCGACTCGGCCTCGTGGACTCGAAGCTCGAAGGGGAAAAAGGGTTTAACCCCCCTCTGTACGTCGACGGGCTCGAGAGATCCGCAACAATATATATATATTGTTGCGGATATGGGATTTGCATCCATCCATATCCGCTTGTAAATATTCCCCTATTTCCTCAATACTTCCCAACTATCCCCAATCCCCCATTCCCTAGTCCCATTTTCTGTAAACAACACTCTGTAGACCCGACCTCCCCCTATTTCCCCCATTAAATGTCGTGCCCAGGTTCACCGCATCTCATGTAAGACAACTATAGGACATCTTGCTAGTTATTCTTAGTCTATGTCAGTTAAGGACTCGTTTCCATTAATTCTGACCCTTCGTTGCACCAGAATGTGATTGTATGGCACCGTTAGGAAGTTTAGGACCTCCCAATACCTCCCCGCAGCTCTTCCTCACGGTTCAGCAACAACAACAACAACAGCAACGGCGGCGGCGTGCACAGGGAGTGCGCGTCCTCACTCCGGCTTGGTTGGTAGGGGGTGTTGGGAGGGCATGAGGCCTTCCCAGCGAGCCGCCATCGAACATGTGCTCGACGGGGTTACCAAATAGGGGCTCCCTGTCAGCTCCTCGTCAAGGGCAGAGCCCGGTAACCCCCGCACCCAATGGGAGCGGCGGACCGGTCCCATCTGGGGCGGAGCCAACCATCCGAGGGCGTGTCACTCCCCGCTGAGCATGCGCAGGAAGATGGAGGTGACGTCAGATGCGCGCTGAGCTTGGAGAAAGAAAGACGCCACCTCCGAGCGCTGTGAGGCCTCCCTGCATCTCTTGGACCGTGCTTGATCCTGTCCCCGAGCCAAGGTGCACTTTGTGCTATCGAACTACCTGTCCTTCCCTGCCATCAATCCCTGTGTAAGTCAGCCTTGTTCCGTTTGTCTGTGGTCTGTCTGGGCTAAGATAAGACTAATTAAGTGCCTATCTCTTCTGTGCCTTTACCTCACTACCTTGTAATCTACCCCTTTTCTCCCCCACTGTAATTATATCCTCCTCCGGAGGTCTTGAGAACTGTACCCCTTGCGTCGTTTCATCTATCCCAGTCGTTGTGTCCTTTCCATCATTGATTTAGCATAGCGCGATTTGGTCAACGTTTGGGTGGAATCGGGGTCTAGTCGGGGAATAACTGTTAGGTCGCGGTAATACACCACCGCTCGGTCGAAATAACATCTAACTGCAATCCGTAACAATTGGTGTCAGGAGTGGGATTCGAGGCCCGAACCAAATTTTTTTTAAAACATCTAGGAAAAAATTTGGTCAAAATTATAAAGACACCGAAATTTGATTTTGTTTTACAAAAAACCCGAATTTTGAAAGTCGCGCTATGGCAGATCAAGACGGCTGGGTTCCGGTAGAGGAGAGTGAGGCAGGGTCGATCCAGGACCAAATTGAGGGACATGAGGAGAGCGAAGCAGTGAGGGCGGCAGGTTCGCAAAATGGCGTCCTCGCGCACGAGGTTACGGGCGCGCAAAATGGCGCCTCGCAGATGGCTACGGCGGCCGCGCCCGCTGCACAAGTGGGAGGGATTGACATGCAGGCCCTCATTGCGCAGCTACAGGCAGCTGTACAGATGAGTATGGGGAGCCAAATTGAGTGATTGGGTGAGCGATTGGAGGGCCAAATGGGGGTAATGAGGGACGAAGCGAGGGCTCAGAGTGAGCAATTGGGGGTAATGAGGGACGAAGCGAGGGGTACCGGTGAGGGATTAGACAAGAAATTAGAGGGGTTAGACAATGGGATAGAAGGGGTGAAACATGGGTTAATGGGGGTAGAAAACAGAATGGCCGCTCAAGAGAATCAAATGGAAGGGATGAAAAAGGGGTTAGAGGGGTTAGAAAACAGTATGGAAGGCAAATTGAGGGACATGAGGGACCAAGCGGAAAGGGAAGTTAAAAAAATGGGGCAGCAGATAGAGGGGGTCAGAATGGGGGTAGAAACTAAATTGGATGCTCACAGGGAGGAAATGGAGCAGATGAGGGTGGCATCTGGGCAGGAGATGCAAGTGATGGGAGAGGAGATCAGAAGAGGTGTGAGTGAGGAGGTCGGAGGAGTGCGCGAGGAGGTGAGGCACTGTAAGGAGCGCATGGAGAAGGAGGTGAGAAAGGGGACTGTAAAATTGCAAGGTGGTATAGAGGAGTTGACGCTGGGAGTAGAACAACTGACAGTGGGACAAAAGGAGTTGGGGGACCAGGTAAAGAAGAACACAGCGGTAATAGAGGGTTTTAAATCGACACAGAAGGAGATGAAAAAGGACGTAGGGGTAATTAAAAAAGAGTGTCAGACGGTACATGAGGACCCTGACGAGGAAAATGAACAAGGTGGTAGAGGTGATGGAGGTTAAAGAGCGGGAGGTGCGGGAGCACATAGAAAAAAATAAGGTGGAGTTAGAGGAAGAACTTAAGGGGGCGCACGAGGAGATGAAGGAGGTGAAGCAGAAATTAGAAGAAGTGGAGGAAGGGGTGAGCGAAATTAAGAAGCGACGGAGAGAGGATAAGAAAGAGATAAAGGAGGAAGTAAAAGAATTGGTCCAAAGTCTGTGTTCGGATCGTGATGATGTGCTCATTAACCGGATGAGGGATTCGCAGGTGATGGAGGAGAAGCGAAGAGAAAGAGGACCCGGTGTAAGTGGTGACCAATATGGTCGTGCGTATGATGCGCCAGGTGATTTAATAAGCTTGGGGGTCGAGATGGACCCGGATGTTCGTGAGAGGCCAAGAGTGAGGTGTATGGCTGGTCCGGAGGGTATGGAACGAGGGTGCGAGCGAGAGGGTCCGGTGATGGGAGAGGTGCGAGGTGTGAGTGAGCAAGGTTGTGGTGGTATGGAATGGGTAGCGGGTTGCGGAAGTGTGACCCATGCATCGACACCAACAGGGGTAGTTTTTAGAGGGACAGGGGAGGCACGGGAGACCCTTGGGGGTAATGTACTGTGGGGGCCCGGCCGGTTCGGCCCCGTGCTGACCCCGCAAGGGGCGACGCACGGGGTCCGGCAGGCGGGCAACGACTCGCATACGAGGTGGTCCCACAAGGTCCCACTCGCGCCGTATGACGGCAAGAGTGATCTACGCGCGTACCTGGCGCAGTTTGACTGTGTGTGTAAGGGCAACGGTTGGGGTGAGGACGAAGGTGGAGTACACCTGGTGGCCGCATTGCGCGGCGCGGCAGCGGAGGTGCAGACGGCATTACCACCGGGTGCTCTCACCCTGCCAGCCCTCCGCGACGCCCTAATTAATCGATTCGGCATTGAACAGCAGAGCGAGCTTGTTAAAGCTCAGCTCGCGCTGCGAAAACGCAAGCCCCAGGAAGCCATCGGGGAACTTGCCCATGACATTCGCCGCGCAGTGGGGATCGCACATGCTAACATGGCAGCGGATTCCCGGGAAAGCCTGGCGCTGGACCATTTTATCCAGGCCCTCCCGGATATTGAGCTCCGGCAACAGCTCGCCATGTGGCGCCCGCAGACTCTGAGCCAGGCGGCTGACGCTGCAGCCCGTTGGGAAGCAGCGAGGCCCCTGGCCCGGGGGAGCGAGCGTCACGCAATGGCGGTCCGCCAGGTGGGACCCCCGATGGAGGGAGGACCCCTTAGGTGGCCCGCCCCCGACGTGAGTCCTGACCTGGCGGGCATGGTCCGGAGGCTGGTGGACCAGCGCCTGGCGGGACCTGGACCATGGCAGGCGGCCCCGGAGGTGGCCCGCGGTGGACCACGAGCGGGTAATCCAATTCGGACCTTCGGGGGGGGGAATTTGGAATTCCGGAGACAAGCACCTTATCAGGTGAGGTGCTATACTTGCAACCGTCTGGGTCACCTGGCGCAGCACTGTCGAGCCACGCGCCGGGATGATCCCCGGCGGTTGAGGTCCTTAACTCCGCCCAGGGGGGAGCGGGTTAGCCGACCCCAGACACCCCCCCGCCAGACCCCGGGAAACTAGAAGGCCTTACACCGGCGAGCAGGCGCCCCCGTGGATTGCCTCGGCTTTAGATGCCGAGGCGGGACCCAGTACCTCTGAATAAGGGGGGCTTATTAGTGCCAGAGGACTGGGGGATTGATGAGCGATGGGCCCGGTGGGTAAGGGTGGCATCCCTGCCACCCTTCCCATGATAGAGGGGGCAAATGCGCAATAGATTATGGGGTGTATGGCAGTGAAAACTAACCCGGGTGGGTTAGGATATTGTGTGTAGGGCCCTAGAAGATGACATTAGGCAACGTTAAGATTAGTTAGTGACAAGGATACCTGTAGAGGGGACGCAGGTAGATTAGAGTGGATGATAATGACGAGGGAGCGCAATAGTTTAAAGGGACGACTGGGAAGCGCAAGTTTCAGAGGGGAGTAGTTAGATGAGATGATGCTGTGTGAGAACTGGACAGGTGTGTGGAGCAGTGTATGAGTAGTGAGTGTTGTGGATCAGCGCAAATGCGCTTGGGGGAGAGAAGGGTGCAGGCGGCACCAAGTATGAGAGCACAGGTGTGCAAGTACAGGTGTGTGGAATACATGGAGTATTGGAATGAGTGGTGTGGAGAGAGTTGGAGTAAGTGGTACGGAGTGGTGTGCATGGTGCGAAGGTGTGGATGGGGGAAGAGTGGACCCCTTTTCACGAGTACCCGGGGAGGGTAGTTTAAAGAATAGTTAGAAGGTATAGGTAAATTGTGGTTGGATATTGGAATTTGTGGTGCGGATGCAGAATGGTATTGTGGATGGGTGCATTGGTGTGGTGAAATTGGCTGGTCGTGTGGCCTGTTAGTATGAGTGTGAATGGTTGGGCACTCCGCCACTGTTAGATGTCGGCCAGGTGAGGCCGCAGGTGGGCTCTGGGAGCCGTTAGTGTCAGTGGGTGCCTGAGGATCCCGGGTGTGGATCGGGCAGCCCGTGCCAGAGAGGGCACTGAGGGGGTGAGAGTGCGAGAGGGCCTTCCCCAGTTAGTTAGGTTAGGGTGAGGAGCAGGTGAGCTCGGTAGGCAACAACAGTGGTGGAGGTGTGCAGGTGGGCGGACCAGCTGGGAGCGTCACACGACCCAGCCACCGAAATTGTGCGGGGGCACCGAGTGATGAATCGGGGGAGTGAGACCCCAACTTGAGAAGCACCACAGTTTGGTCAATGGGAATTGGTTTTTAGAACCCATAGTGTAAGTTGGCCAATGGATTGGCAGGGAAAGACCCCGGGTAATGTAAAGTTGTTAAAGTCATTTAGGAAATAGTTAGGATTGATTAACCTGTCGCACCATACGCAGCCACTTACCTGAGGTGATGATGATGACTCCACACCTGTGTTTTCTTTGTTCTGTGTTGCAGGAAAGGAGAATTTCTGTGTGGATTTGTGAGATGCATCACGACGTGGATGAGACATTGGGGTGATTCCATCTCTCCCTCCTTAGGAGGGACTGATGATGAATTGGTGATGGCAAATTTTGATGTTGAGTTGGAGATGGCAGATTTTGATGAGAGTTGGAAATGGCAAATTTGATTGGTTAGGAGGGAGAGAAGACGAATTTGGTTTATGGGAGGAACGGGGAAGACAGTAGGGACGTTTGTTGATGTGTAAAGTAGATGTTTATGGGTAGTGTTGTGTTTTGTGGATACAGTAAGGGGTAAGGGAGGGGCAATGTAGGTTACCTGGTGGGGGGGGGGGGGGGCGTACGGTAGGAACGTACCTGTCTCACCTGGTTCCCATGTGCCCCCAGTGTGCATTACCTTGTATTGCGTGCACTTTTGCGCCCTTACCACCTTACTCACTTGTCTTCTTTTGTCTCCCACCTCCGAGGATCTGGCTTTGGGGCAGAGAGAGAGGAGAGAGAGGTGCTGGCTCCGCAGTTGTGGGCCTGAACTTCTGCTGCTTGCTGCCTGGATCGATACACCATATGGACCGCAATTTTGGTGGCCGCCCACAATGGACCGCAGTTCTTTGGCGGTCAAGCACCACCCGTGGATGGACCTCTGGGTCAACGTGGCACCTATGCCATACAGGTGAACCACTTTTAGTTGGCCCCCCTGACGGCCACAATTTAGAAATGGACGCGGTTGGCGCCTTTCTTTATTTCTAAAGAAGCCAGAAGGCCAAGTGCACTCCAAGAAGGCAAGACCAGCGGCAGAACATCGGCCGGCTGCGACACCACCGGTGACCATGGACACTTGATTGTGCATTTATTATTGAACACTTTATTGGTGCACCGGATGGTGCTGACTGTACATAATGGGGTGGTGCTTTTGGTGCTTGTGACGGGGTGCTCTGCACATTATTAAAGGCCGTAGGGCCACAGGGCACTCGTGGGTTGGTGTATCGATGCTGGCATGCGTGCTCTCTCTCTCTATGCATAACATCTGCATGTGTTCCTCAAAGAACAGGTCCTGGATCGTAGTGTAAATATCAGTGTTGTATAAATGATGCTCCCTACCGGCTGTATGTTTAGTTTGAGGATTCTTTCCGCGATTCGGTTATCCTGTGGGTGTGTTTCTTTTAGGAGAAGGGTGCAACGTCGCAGGGGGACATATTTACTCATTTGTGAACATCTGTAAAACTGTCGCACTCAGGGTTGAGTTAATAGTAGAGGGAACTACATCTGAGTGCCACACTAAAGTAGGTAAAAATTTATCGGGTCGGGCCGCCCCGAGGTAGAGAAGGGTGCAATGTTGCGGATATGGGATTTGCATCCATCCATATCCGCTTGTAAATATTCCCCTATTTCCTCAATACTTCCCAACTATCCCCAATCCCCCATTCCCTAGTCCCATTTTCTGTAAACAACACTCTGTAGACCCGACCTCCCCCTATTTCCCCCATTAAATGTCGTGCCCAGGTTCACCGCATCTCATGTAAGACAACTAAAGGACATCTTGCTAGTTATTCTTAGACTATGTCAGTTAAGGACTCGTTTCCATTAATTCTGACCCTTCGTTGCACCAGAATGTGATTGTATGGCACCGTTAGGAAGATTACGACCTCCCAATACCTCCCCGCAGCTCTTCCTCACGGTTCAGCAACAACAACAACAACAGCAACGGCGGCGGCGTGCACAGGGAGTGCGCGTCCTCACTCCGGCTTGGTTGGTAGGGGGTGTTGGGAGGGCATGAGGCCTTCCCAGCGAGCCGCCATCGAACATGTGCTCGACGGGGTTACCAAATAGGGGCTCCCTGTCAGCTCTTCGTCAAGGGCGGAGCCCGGTAACCCCCGCACCCAATGGGAGCGGCAGACCGGTCCCATCTGGGGCGGAGCCAACCAGCCGAGGGCGTGTCACTCCCCGCTGAGCATGCGCAGGAAGAGGGAGGTGACGTCAGATGCGCGCTGAGCTTGGAGAAAGAAAGACGCCACCTCCGAGCGCTGTGAGGCCTCCCTGCATCTCTTGGACCGTGCTTCATCCTGTCCCCGAGCCAAGGTGCACCTTGTGCTATCGAACTACCTGTCCTTCCCTGCCATCAATCCCTGTGTAAGTCAGCCTTGTTCCATTTGTCTGTGGTCTGTCTGGGATAAGATAAGACTAATTAAGTGCCTATCTCTTCTGTGCCTTTACCTCACTACCTTGTAATCTACCCCTTTTCTCCCCCACTGTAATTATATCCTCCTCCGGAGGTCTTGAGAACTGTACCCCTTGCGTCGTTTCATCTATCCCAGTCGTTGTGTCCTTTCCATCATTGATTTAGCATAGCGCGATTTGGTCAACGTTTGGGTGGAATCGGGGTCTAGTCGGGGAATAACTGTTAGGTCGCGGTAATACACCACCGCTCGGTCGAAATAACATCTAACCGCGATCCGTAACAATATATATATATATATATATATATATATATATATATTATATATATATGTATATATGTATATATATATATATATATATATGTATATATGTATATATATATATGTATATATGTTTATATATAAATGTATAGATGTATATATGTATATATATATATATGTATATATTTATATATATATATTGTTACAGACACGGCTTCAGATGTTATGATGGGCCGAGCGGAATGGCCGCCGTGTTCGCACAGTTTACCCGATTACCCCCAACTCACCCGATTCCACTCGAACGTTGGCCAAATCGCGCTACGCTAAATCAATGAAGGAAAGGACACAACGACTGGGATAAATGAAACGACACAAGGGGTACAGTTCTCAAGACCTCCGGAGGAGGATATAATTAGTGGGGGAGAAAAGGGGGTAGATTACAAGGCAATGAGGTAAAGACACAGAAGAGATAGGCACTTAGACACAACCTTATCTATCCCAGACAGACCACAGACAAACGGAACAAGACTGACTTACACAGGGATTGATGGCAGGGAAGGACAGGCAGTCGATAGCACAAGGTGCACCTTGGCTCAGGGGCAGAATCAAACACGGTCCGGTCCAGAGATGCGGGGAGGTATTGCAGCGCTCGGAGGTGGCGTCCTTCTCTCTCCAAGCTGAGGGCGCATCTGACGTCACCTCCCTCTTCCTGCGCATGCTCAGCGGGGAGTGACACGCGCTCGGCTCGTTGGCTCCGCCACAGATGGGATCGGTCCGCCGCTTCTATTGGGTGCGGGGGTTACCGGGCTCCGCCCCTGATGAGGAGCTGACAGCGAGCCCCTACTTGGTAACCCCGTCGAGCACATGTCCGATGGCGGCTCGTTGGAAAGGCTTGTTGCCCTCCCAACACCCCCCACCAACCAAGCCGGAGTGAGGGCGCGCACTCCCCGCGCCGCCGCCGCTGTTGTTGTTGTTGCTGTTGCTGTTGTTGTTGCTGTACCATGAGGAAGAGCTGCGGGGAGGTATTGGGAGGTCCTAAACTTCCTAACGGTGCCATACAATCACATTCTGGTGCAACGAAGAGTCAGAATTAATGGAAACGAGTCCTTAACTGACATAGACTAAGAATAACTAGCAAGATGTCCTATAGTTGTCTACGTGAGATGCGGTGGACATGGATGCGACATTTAATGGGGGAAATAGGGGGAGGTCGGGTCTACAGAGTGTTGTTTACAGAAAATGGGACTAGGGAATGGGGGATTGGGGATAGTTGGGAAGTATGGAGGAAATAGGGGAATATTTACAAGCGGATATGGATGGATGCCAATCTCATATCCGCAACATTGCACCCTTCTCTACCTCGGGGCGTCCCGACCCGATAAATTTTTACCTACGTTAGTGTGGCACTCAGATGTAGTTCCCTCTACTATTAACTCAACCCTGAGTGCGACAGTTTTACAGATGTTCACAAATGAGTAAATATGTCCCCCTGCGACGTTGCACCCTTCTCCTCACAGAAACACACCCACAGGATAACCAAATCGCGGAAAGAATCCTCAAACTAAACATACAGCCGGTAGGGAGCATCATTTACACAAGACTGATATTTACACTACGATCCAGGACCTGTTCTTTGAGGAACACATGCAGATGTTATGCATAGAGAGAGAGCACGCATGCCAGCATCGATACACCAACCCACGAGTGCCCTGTGGCCCTACGGCCTTTAATAATGTGCAGAGCACCCCATCCAAGCACCAAAAGCACCACCCCATACACACAGTCAGCACCATCCGGTGCACCAATAAAGTGTTCAATAATCACCGGTGGTGTCGCAGCCGGCCGATGTTCTGCCGCTGGTCTTGCCTTCTTGGGGCGCACTTGGCCTTCTGGCTTCTTTAGAAATAAAGAAAGGCGCCAACCACGTCCATTTCTGAATTGTGGCCGTCAGGGGGCCAACTAAAAGTGGTTCACCTGTATGGCATAGGTGCCACGTTGACCCAGAGGTCCATCAACGGGTGGTGCTTGCCCGCAAAAGAACTGCGGTCCATTGTGGGCGGCCACAAAAATTGCGGTCCATATGGTGTATCGATCCAGGCAGCAAGCAGCGAAAGTACAGGCCCACAACTGCGGAGCCAGCACCTCTCTCTCCTCTCTCTC
Source organism: Myxine glutinosa (assembly GCF_964187855.1). Taxonomy (NCBI): domain Eukaryota; kingdom Metazoa; phylum Chordata; class Myxini; order Myxiniformes; family Myxinidae; genus Myxine; species Myxine glutinosa. The sequence continues at coordinate 175,459,599 of NC_136261.1, forward strand.
CGCCCCAAAGCCAGATCCTCGGAGGTGGGAGACAAAAGAAACAAGTGAGTAAGGTGGTAAGGGCGCAAAAGTGCATGCAATACAAGGTAATGCACACTGGGGGCACATGGGAACCAGGTGAGACAGGTACGTTCCTACCGTACGCCCCCCCCCCCCCACCAGGTAACCTACATTGCCCCTCCCTTACCCCTTACTGTATCCACAAAACACAACACTACCCATAAACATCTACTTTACACATCAACAACCGTCCCTACTGTCTTCCCCGTTCCTCCCATAAACCAAATTCGTCTTCTCTCCCTCCTAACCAATCAAATTTGCCATTTCCAACTCTCATCAAAATTTGCCATCTCCAACTCAACATCAAAATTTGCCATCACCAATTCATCATCAGTCCCTCCTAAGGAGGGAGAGATGGAATCACCCCAATGTCTCATCCACGTCGTGATGCGTCTCACAAATCCAACAGCAATTCTCATTTCCTGCAACACAAACAAAGGAACACAGGTGTGGAGTCATCATCACCACAGGTAAGTGGCTGCGTATGGTGCGACAGGTTCATCAATCCTAACTATTTCCTCAATGACTTTAACAACTTTACATTACCCGGGGTCTTTCCCTGCCAATCCATTGGCCAACTTACACTATGGGTTCTAAAAACCAATTCCCATTGACCAAACTGTGGTGCTTCTCAATTTGGGGCCTCACTCCCCCGATTCATCTCCCGGTGCCCTCGCACAATTTCTGGGCTGTGACGTGTAGCTCTCCCAGCAGGTCTACCCACCTGCACACCTCCACCACTGTAGTTGCCACCCGAGCTTACCTGCTCCTCACCCTAACCCAACTAACTGGGGAAGGCCCTCTCGCACTCTCACCCCCTCAGTGCCCTCTCTGGCACGGGCTGCCCGATCCACACCCGGGATCCTCAGGCACCCACTGATACTAACGGCTCCCAGAGCCCATCTGCGGCCTCACCTGGCCGACATCCTCACAGTGGTGGAGTGCCCAAACCAACTACACACACTAACAGGCTACACGCCCAGCCATTTCCACAACACTAATGCACCCATCCAAATACCATTCTGTCACCCGCACCACAGATGCCAATATCCAACCACAATTTACCTATACCCTCTACCTAACACTTACACTACCCGCCCCGGGTACTCGTGAAAGGGGTCCACTCTTCCCCCATCCACACCTTCGCACCATGCACACCACTCCGTACCACTTACTCCACTCTCTCCACACCACTCATTCCAATACTCCATGTATTCCACACACCTGTACTTGCACACCTGTGCTGTCATACTTGGTGCCGCCTGCACCCTTCTCTCCCCCAAGCGCATTCGCGCTGATCCACAACACTCACTACTCATACACTGCTCCACACACCTGTCCAGTTCTCATACAGCATCATCTCATCTAACTACTCCCCTCTAAAACTTGCGCTTCCCAGTCATCCCTTCAAACTATTGCGCTCCCTCGTCATTATAATCCACACTAATCTACCTGCGTCCCCACTACAGGTATCAGTCACTAACTAACCTTAACGTTAACTAATGTCATGTTCGCTAGATCCCTACACACAATATCCTAACCCACCTGGGCTAGTTTCCACTGCCATACACCCCATAAACTATAGCGCATTTGCCCCACTTCATGGGAAGGGTGGCAGGGATGCCACCCTTACCCACCGGGCCCATCGCTCATCAATCCCCCAGTCCTCTGGCACTAATAAGCCCCCCTTATTCAGAGGTACTGGGTCCCGCCTCGGCATCTAAAGCCGAGGCAATCCACGGGGGCGCCTGCTCGCCGGTGTAAGGCCTTCTAGTTTCCCGGGGTCTGGCGGGGGGGTGTCTGGGGTCGGCTAACCCGCTCCCCCCTGGGCGGAGTTAAGGACCTCAACCGCCGGGGATCATCCCGGCGCGTGGCTCGACAGTGCCGCGCCAGGTGACCCAGACGGTTGCAAGTATAGCACCTCACCTGATAAGGTGCTTGTCTCCGGAATTCCAAATTTCCCCCCCTGAAGGTCCGAATTGGATTACCCGCTCATGGTCCACCGCGGGCCACCTCCGGGGCCGCCTGCCATGGTCCAGGTCCCGCCAGGCGCTGGTCCACCAGCCTCCGGACCATGCCCGCCAGGTCAGGACTCACGTCGGGGGCGGGCCCCCTAAGGGGTCCGCCCTCCATCGGGGGTCCCACCTGGCGGACCGCCATTGTGTGACGCTCGCTCCCCCGGGCCAGGGGCCTCGCTGCTTCCCAACGGGCCGCAGCGTCAGCCGCCTGGCTCAGAGTCTGCGGGCGCCACATGGCGAGCTCTTGCCAGAGCTCAATATCCGGGAGGGCCTGGATAAAATGGTCCAGCGCCAGGCTTTCCCGGGAATCCGCTGCCATGCTAGCATGTGCGATCCCCACTGCGCGGCGAATGTCGTGGGCAAGTTCCCCGATGGCTTCCTGGGGCTTGCGTTTTCGCAGCGCGAGCTGAGCTTTAACAAGCTCGCTCTGCTGTTCAATGCCGAATCGATTAATTAGGGCGTCGCGGAGGGCTGGCAGGGTGAGAGCACCCGGTGGTAATGCCGTCAGCACCTCCGCCGCCGCGCCGCGCAATGCGGCCACCAGGTGTACTCCACCTTCGTTCTCACCCCAACCGTTGCCCTTACACACACAGTCAAACTGCGCCAGGTACGCGCGTAGATCACTCTTGCCGTCATACGGCGCGAGTGGGACCTTGTGGGACCACCTCGTATGCGAGTCGTTGCCCGCCTGCCGGACCCCGTGCGTCGCCCCTTGCGGGGTCAGCGCGGGGCCGAACCGGCCGGGCCCCCACAGTACATTACCCCCAAGGGGCTCCCGTGCCTCCTCTGTCCCTCTAAAAACTACCCCTGTTGGTGTCGATGCATGGGTCACACTTCCGCAACCCGCTACCCATTCCATACCACCACAACCTTGCTCACTCACACCTCGCACCTCTCCCATCACCGGACCCTCTCGCTCGCGCCCTCGTTCCATACCCTCCGGACCAGCCATACACCTCACTCTTGGCCTCTCACGAACATCCGGGTCTATCTCGACCCCCAAGCTTATTAAATCACGTGGCGCATCATACGCACGACCATATTGGTCACCACTTACACCGGGTCCTCTTTCTCTTCGCTTCTTCTCCATCACCTGCGAATCCCTCATCCGGTTAATGAGCACATCATCACGATCCGAACACAGACTTTGGACCAATTCTTTTACTTCCTCTTTTATCTCTTTCTTATCCTCTCTCCGTCGCTTCTTAATTTCGCTCACCCCTTCTTCCACTTCTTCTAATTTCTGCTTCACCTCCTTCATCTCCTCGTGCGCCCCCTTAAGTTCTCCCTCTAGCTCCACCTTATTTTTTTCTATGTGCTCCCGCACCTCCCGCTCTTTAACCTCAATCACCTCTACCACCTTGTTCATTTTCCTCGTCAGGTCCTCATGTACCGTCTGACACTCTTTTTTAATTACCCCTACGTCCTTTTTCATCTCCTTCTGTGTCGATTTTAAACCCTCTATTACCGCTGTGTTCTTCTTTACCTGGTCCCCCAACTCCTTTTGTCCCACTGTCAGTTGTTCTACTCCCAGCGTCAACTCCTCTATACCACCTTGCAATTTCACAGTCCCCTTTCTCACCTCCTTCTCCATGCGCTCCTTACAGTGCCTCACCTCCTCGCGCACTCCTCCGACCGCCTCACTCACACCTCTTCTGATCTCTTCTCCCATCACTTGCATCTCCTGCCCAGATGCCACCCTCATCTGCTCCATTTCCTCCCTGTGAGCATCCAATTTAGTTTCTACCCCCATTCTGACCCCCTCTATCTGCTGCCCCATTTTTTAAACTTCCCTTTCCGCTTGGTCCCTCATGTCCCTCAATTTGCCTTCCATACTGTTTTCTAACCCCTCTAACCCCTTTTTCATCCCTTCCATTTGATTCTCTTGAGCGGCCATTCTGTTTTCTACCCCCATTAACCCATTCTTTACCTCTTTTATCCCATTGTCTAACCCCTCACCGGTACCCCTCGCTTCGTCCCTCATTACCCCCAATTGCTCACTCTGAGCCCTCGCTTCATCCCTCATTACCCCCATTTGGCCCTCCAATCGCTCACCCAATCGCTCACTATCAGCCCTCATTTGCTCACTATTAGCCCTCATATCGTCCTTCTGCAGGTTGAGGGATGCCTGCATTTGTACCATAAATTGCTCCATGAGGGCCTGCATTTGGGCCATCTCTCCCACTTGTGCAGCGGGTGCGGCCGCCGTAGCCATGTGCGAGGCGCAATTTTGCGCGCCCGCAACCTCGTGCGCGAGGCCGCCATTTTGCGAACCTGCCGCCCTCACTGCTTCGCTCTCCTCATGTCCCTCAATTTGGTCCTGGATCGACCCTGCCTCACTCTCCTCTACCGGAACCCAGCCGTCTTGATCTGCCATAGCGCGACTTTCAAAATTCGGGTTTTTATTTTACAACAAAACAAATTTCGGTCACTTGTAATTTTGAGCGCCTTAAGCGCGCTTCGGGTCCGATCTCACTCCTCGACACCAATTGTTACGGACACGGCTTCAGATGTTATGATGGGCCGAGTGGAATGGCCGCCGTGTTCGCACAGTTTACCCGATTACCCCCAACTCACCCGATTCCACTCGAACGTTGGCCAAATCGCGCTATGCTAAATCAATGAAGGAAAGGACAACGACTGGGATAAATGAAACGACACAAGGGGTACAGTTCTCAAGACCTCCGGAGGAGGATATAATTAGTGGGGAGAAAAGGGGGTAGATTACAAGGCAATGAGGTAAAGACACAGAAGAGATAGGCACTTAGACACAACCTTATCTATCCCAGACAGACCACAGACAAACGGAACAAGACTGACTTACACAGGGATTGATGGCAGGGAAGGACAGGCAGTCGATAGCACAAGGTGCACCTTGGCTCAGGGGCAGAATAAAACACGGTCCGGTCCAGAGATGCGGGGAGGTATTGCAGCGCTCGGAGGTGGCGTCTTCTCTCTCCAAGCTGAGGGCGCATCTGACGTCACCTCCCTCTTCCTGCGCATGCTCAGCGGGGAGTGACACGCCCTCGGCTCGTTGGCTCCGCCCCAGATGGGATCGGTCCGCCGCTTCTATTGGGTGCGGGGGTTACCGGGCTCCGCCCCTGACGAGGAGCTGACAGCGAGCCCCTACTTGGTAACCCCGTCGAGCACATGTCCGATGGCGGCTCGTTGGAAAGGCTTGGTGCCCTCCCAACACCCCCCACCAACCAAGCCGGAGTGAGGGTGCGCACTCCCCGCGCCGCCGCCGCTGTTGTTGTTGTTGCTGTTGCTGTTGTTGTTGCTGTACCATGAGGAAGAGCTGCGGGGAGGTATTGGGAGGTCCTAAACTTCCTAACGGTGCCATACAATCACATTCTGGTGCAACGAAGAGTCAGAATTAATGGAAACGAGTCCTTAACTGACATAGACTAAGAATAACTAGCAAGATGTCCTATAGTTGTCTACGTGAGATGCGGTGGACCTGGATGCGACATTTAATGGGGGAAATAGGGGGAGGTCGGGTCTACAGAGTGTTGT
>NC_136261.1:175465392-175470392 GCF_964187855.1 Myxine glutinosa
GGAAACTAAGAGGGAAATAAAGGAGGAGGTGATGGAATATGTGCAAGGTCTGTGTTCATATCATGATTATGTGCTCACTAACCAAATAAAGAGTTTGCAGGTGGTGAAGGAGGTGCGGAGACGTGGTGCCAAGGTGAGTGGCGATATACGTGGGAATGTATATGATGTGAGGGGAGCTTCAGTCGGCTTGGGGGTTGATTTGGATCCGGGTGTTCGTGAGAGGCCGTTGGTGAAGTGTGCGATGGGTAAGGTGTGTGAAAGAGGAGGTGTGCGAGAATGTCCGACTCTGGGGTGTGTGAGGAAAAAGTGCACGCCAAGGAGTGAGTGTGCTGTCGAGAGTGAGTCGGTCGTAGCGCGTGTGCGAGGGAGCACATGGAAGCGCGTAGTGAGGAGTGTTACAGAGGATGTAACGAGAGAGTGTACACCTGTGGTGAGTGTCACGGAGGGAGTAACGAGAGAGTGTGCGCAAGAGGATGCGCGAGAAAGGTGTGTAACGGACGGGTGCATGGGGAAAGAGTGTGCTGTCAAGAGTAAGGGAGAATGCACGCCTGTGGTTGGTGTTACAGAGGATGTAACGGGAGAGTGTGCGCAAGAGGGGGCGCGAGAAAGGTGTGTAACGGATGGGTGCATGGGGGAAGAGTGCGCTGTCAAAAGTAAGGGAGAATATACACCTGTGGAGAGTGTTACAGAGGGTGTAACGGGAGAGTGTGCGCAAGAGTGTGCGCGAGAAAGGTGTGTAACGGACGGGTGCATGAGGAAAGAGTGCGCTGTCGAGAGTAAGGGTGAATGCGTGACCGAGAGTGGAGGTGAGAGTAGTAAGAGTGACACGGAGCGTGAGTTGGTTGTGACAGGTGAGAGAGGATGTACACCTGGATTGGAAGGAAGCACACCTGGAATGGTAGAGCGTGTGTGGGAATGCACACTGGAATTGGTAGTGAGGCACGTGGTTGGGTGTGCGAGTGAGGGCACACCTGTGGTTGTCACAGAGGAGGGGGCACGAAGAGGTGTGTTGGTGAGGTGTGCAAACGACGAGTGTGTGCAAAGGTGTTAGGTGGTCAGGTGTGTGACCAAGTCGGTGAGCGAAAGAACGAGTGCAATAGCGAAGTAGGCGGGGTGTACGGGCGGCGTTGGAGCACCGAGCTCGGTGAGGGTGAAAGGGGTAGCGTATGCGTGTGAACATGCAGGTGAAGCATCGACGGTAACCGGGTTAGCGGTTAGAACGACATTTAGCCGAATCAGGCCCTCGGTGCGCGCCGAGCAGCTTCGCGTGCCGCGAGGACCAGCGGGGATCCGAACCACGGCGGTTTCGAAAGAACCGCCGTACGCGATCCACGCTGGGCCTCGCTTTGAACGGCCGCGTCCGTGCTCCACTAGGCGGAGCGGGCAGCCCGAAAGGAAGGGTCGTCATGGCGACCCCTTTTTGTTGAGGCGTTCCGGCAGGTCGAGATCGGGCCATTGCATGGCTCCGTGCCGAGGTGGTGAGTGGGATCTCGGCCCGGGTAAGCGTCCTTCCCTGCGCCGAGTGTCGGACGCATCCAGCCGCCGGCACCAAAGAACCCGCATTCATTGCTCGGCTGTACGAAGCCGAGCTTTAGAAGTGAATTGGCGCACCGAGAGGATCTAGTAAGTAGACGGGTGATGAGGTTAGTGTTTTGGCCCCGAAATTAGAAAAGCAAAAAATTTAATGATTGGCAAAGGATTGGCAGTAATGATTGGCAGATGATGGGTAGTGATGGCAAATTTTTGATTTGTTGAAATTGGACGAGCAAAATTTATAGTAAGAGATGCCCCATGTGATGGGATGGCCAATCCACCATCCCTCACATAGGGGGGCAAAGGAGCACTAGATTTATGGGGTTTCTGGCAGTGAAAACTAGCCCAGGTGGGTTAAGATATAATGATAGGGATCTAGAAAAGATGACCTTAGGTAACGTTAAGATTAGTTAGTGACAAGGATACCTGTAGTGGGAACACAGGTAGATTAGTGTGGATGATAATGACGTGGTATGTGCTGAGTTTAAAGGGAAGACGGGGAGCACTAAGTTAGCAGGGCACAAGGTAGATTAGATGATGCCGTGTGAGTGTTGGAGGTGTATAGAAGTGTATTGTGAAAAGTGTGTAAGGAACAGGTGTGATTGCACAGGTGTGCAACTGAACAAGTGTATGGAGCAGTGTATGAGTGAGTGATGGTGATGTGTATTGTGTTGACCAAATGGTCCAGGGAGAAGGAGGGTGCAGGTGGCACCAGGTATGATTGCACAGGTGTGCAACAACAGGTGTATGGAGAATGGTTGTATGAATAAATAGTAGTGTGGAATATCTGGAGTATTGGAATGGATGGTCGTGGAGTGAGTATGGTGGAAACTATGGAGTGGAGTGGATGGTGCGAAGGTGTGAATGGAGGAAGGATGGACCCCCATCACGAATACCCGGGGAGGGTAGTGTAAGTGTTAGGTAGGGGGAATAGGTAAATTGTGGTTGGATATTGGCATCTGTGGTGCGGGTGAAAGAATGGTGTTTGGATGGGTGCATTAGTGTTGTGGAAATGGCTGGGCGTGTAGCCTGTTAGTGTGTGTAGTTGGCTTGGGCACTCCACCAATGTGAGGATGTCGGCCAGGTGAGGCCGCAGGTGGGCTCTGGAGCCGGTAGTTGTTGTGGATGGGGCCGAGGATCGGAGGACGGACCCGGGTAGCCCAGTGCCAGAGGGCACGAGTGGGGTGACAGAGCCAGGAGGGGCCTTCCCCAGTTAGTTAGGTTAGGGTGAGGAGCTAGGTAAGCTCGGGTGGCAACTGCAGTGGTGGAGGTGTGCAGGTGGGTAGACCTGCTGGGAGAGCTACACATCTCAGCCCAGAAATTGTGCAAGGGCACCGGGAGATGAATCGGGGGAGTGAGACCCCAAATTGAGAAGCACCACAGTTTGGTCAATGGGAATTGGTTTTTAGAACCCATAGTGTAAGTTGGCCAATGGATTGGCAGGGAAAGACCCCGGTAGTGTAACTTGTGTTAATGTCATTTAGAAAGTAGTTGGATGAAAATCTCCTTGCACCATCTGCATCCACTCACCTGAGGTGACGTAACTCCACACCATGCCATGTTTTATTATTTTTGTTGTGCAGATGTTTGGAATGTGAGACGCATCATGACGTGGGTGTGACATTGTGCTTTGTGTTCCATCTCTTCCCTCCTTATGAGGATTGATGATGAATTAGGTGATGGCAAATTTTGGATAGAGGGATTGTGGAGACAAATTTGGTGTAGGGGAATATGGGGAAGATGTGACGGTAGCGACGGATTTGTAAAGGTGTAGATTTTGTGCATATGGGGTAAGGGCAAGGGTAGTGTAGGTGACAAGGGGGGGTGACGTACGGTAGGACAAGCTTTTCTCACTTCGCTCTCCGTACGCACTTCGCCTTGCATTGCCTTGATTGATGTGTACCCTTGTGACCTTACCCCTCGCTCTTCTGTCTTTATCCCATTTTGTCTCCCACATGAGGACCTGTGCGCCATTGGGCGCCGAGTGGAGCGTGCGTGAGTCGGCCATTGTGCGCCCGGAACTCCCAGAACCAGCTGTCTGCATCGATGCACCACATTATGGACCACATGTCTGTGGCCGAGCACCACTGATGGACCCCATGGGTTGGGGCATGGCCCCTCTGCTGGAACCGGCCATGAAGGCCCGAAATCTTGCTGGCAGACCTTGGCCACAGGGCACCGATGTCCCACAGGTGAACCATACATAGTCGGCCCCTGTGGGCCATAAATAAATACACATGCACACGTTGGGTGCAAGTTTTAATACAAATAGGCCGCCAGCAAAAGAAAATGACAACATCTGGAAGAAAGCAAATAGCCAGCAGAGGGAGCCGAAGAGCAAGAGACCACCTGCAGGGTTAGGGGTTGTTGTTTTTATTTTTATTCATGAACAATGATGACTGTGCACCGATTGGTGCTTGAGGGTGTATTGGTGTGTTTTGGGTGCTTTCATGGTGCGTCGATGCAGAGCAGACTGTCTCCCCCCCAGAAAGAACAATCACAGGTCCTGGGTTACGTTTTGTAAATAAAAGCAGAGTCATTGTAAATAATGCTCCCCACCGTCAGTGTGTAGTTTGAAGACCATTCCGCAATTCGGTTAGCTGTGGGTGTGAGTCTGTTAGGCAGGGTGCAATGGAGCAGCGGGACATATCTTTTTATGTTTTAAAACTGTCGCACTCAGGGTCAGGTTAAATGTAGAGGGAACTACACCTACGTGTCACACTAAATTAAAGTTATAGGCCCAGGACGTGCCTAAGAGGAGGAGGGTGCAGTGTTGCGGAAAGGAGGATTGTGTTTTTTTATTGTGTGTATTATTATTATTGCTTTATTCTGAGCCCTCCTTGCTCCAGTGTGTATAAAGTCAAAAGGGCGTTCTGGTAGTTAATTCCATAAAGCATACATTGAAGGACACTATAATATCCCTGTTTAGTAGTTTAAATCCTTATTATGTGTTTTAGGGTAAGGCCTTGTCTTCCATTAAAATGACACTCCATTGCACCAAGTGAAAAAGATAGATTCCCTTCATTCTTCATTCCCATTCCCAAAAACCTCCATTTCCCCTTTCGTCATGGCCAAGCCTCAATCTGCCAATTACATCCCCTCCAAGTCTCCATTGCCAACTGCACTGGGCAGTTGGCCAGTTTGTTACAGCTGTGGGTTGTTTTCACCCCAAAGCCGCCATTGAACATGTGCTCGGGTTGGGGAGGAAAGGCGTGCCCGCCCGTCGTCATCAAGGGCGGAGCCAGAGGGTCGCGCGACCAACCAGGGCCGAGGTGAGCACACCGATGGGCATGTCCTAAAAGCCGGCGGCTTAATCGCCGGAGGCGTTATAAAAGCGCGCGCGCAAGAGTGATAAGAGTTGCGTAGAGAGGTCCATGACAAGAGCAGGAGCTGAGTTGTGTGGTTTTGGTCAGAGTTGGTCGTTAGTTGGTCGTCAGTGGTGGTCAGTGGTTGCGTTGAGTGGTTGC